>NW_006285040.1:1843984-1855805 GCF_000327345.1 Myotis davidii
CCCGGCTCCCCGCGATCTCCCGCTCTGCCCCTGCCCAGGCTTAACGCCTCTGACTGAGACGTCTGGCCTGGGCAGCGAGGACCCGCAGCTGCAGCAGCCCCGTGATCGTGGGCTCCACTTTAGGCCCAGGCAAGGGACCCCTAGCTCCTGGACTGCCAGCTTTGACCGTGCCCAACTCCCATCGCTGGCTCCACCCCTACTCCCTGCTATCACTGGCCAGGGCGGCAAAAGCACCTGATTCTCTGATCATGGCTGGGGGGCAGGGCAAAGGAGGCCCCAAGGCCACCTTTGCCCTGCCCACCAGCTCTTAGCTCCCCCCTGGGTTTCTGATCACTGTCAGTGGCAGGGGACTTCTTCCTGCTTTCCCTTTCGCCTCCCTGCATTGTGCCTACATATGCAAATTAACCGCCATCTTTGTTGTCAGTTAACTGCCATCTGAGTTGGCAGTTAATTTGCATATAGCCCTGATTAGCCAACGAAAAGGGTAGCGACATACGCCAATTACCATTTTTCTCTTTTATTAGTGTAGATATTGTATTGTACTAGTATACTTGAAATATGCTAGGAGAGTACAAAGTAATGTTCTCACCAAACAAAAAGCTGATAGCCAGATGATGTGATAGGTATGTAAATTGTTTGACTGTGGTGATTATTTCACAATATATAGGTATATTAGGTCATCAAGTTGTATACCTTTTATTGTCAGTTATACCTTAATAAAGCTGGGAGGGAGAGAGAATAAATTGAGGCAATAAGTGATGAGCTGTCATTGGAAGGAGAATTCTACAACTGTAAAGAGTATAATTAATTAAAGGACTTTGTAACTTGCTCTTGACCCACATTTTAAACTGCAGAGAGTTAGTAAACCAGGACTAGAAATCTCCAAAGAATGAAGTGGAATAGATGAAAGCTTGACATAAGTGGAAAGAATAGGGGTAATGTGCTAGAAAATTAACTTCCGAATAAAGCAATTTTGAATCTGGTGCCTGTCCAGTGAAAGTGTAGAACAACCTTAGAATTGTTACACTAAGTGATCCCATGTATACTTCTCTATCCCATATCTTTTGTCCTGTGCTGGGGGCAGGGGATAGGTGTGCTCTATTACCTTACAACCTTACTATGGGTCTACAAGGTATGTGTCTGCCATTTGTATCTCTTTGCCCATAATTGTACACCTTTTTATGCTGCTCATTTCTTACCTTTGAAACAGTGGGTAGATTGTTAACATATTCTGTAGATATCATAGACAAAATCTGTGTTCCAAATAACTTTATGTCCATCAGCCTCCTTTCACCATCTTTTTAAAAAATATATATTTTATTGATTTCTTACATAGAGGAAAGGAGAGGGATAGAGAGTTAGAAACATCGATCAGCTGCATCCTGCACACTCCCTACTGGGGATGTGCCCGCAACCAAGGTACATGCCCTTGACCGGAATCGAACCTGGGACCCTTCAGTCCGCAGACCGACGCTCTATCCACTCCCACTGGGGATGTGCCCACAACCAAGGTACATGCCCTTAGCCGGAATCGAACCTGGGACCTTTCAGTCCACAGGTCGACGCTCTATCCACTGAGCCAAGCTGGTTAGGGCTCACCATCTTTTTTGCTTTACATTCTGACTGCTCTCTAAACCTCAAAATAGGGAAGAAGGAAATTACTCCGGTGGTCTCACTCTTCCCTCCCTTCTGACACCAACATGAAGCTGATGTGAGATTTGTATCAGAAGCTGTATGATTTCTCAGTTCCACTTTTTCTGGTGATACTATCCTAATAATTAGATGTCCTAAGGGCCAAGTCTAGCATGAGCCAAAAGAGATGTCCAGGCTGCAGCATTTAAGGAAGTACTCACTCTCAGAGTTCTGCAAGTGCCCACTGTGAGTGCCTCTGAACTGGGCCCTCCTGACTTCTGCCTGTTACTTATGCAGTAGGCATGCAGACATCAGAATGTGGTTGGAGGGGATCACACTTTTGCTGCAGTGGGAGCAGTTTGACCCCATGTATCAGTGGAACAAGAATTCTTTGGATGCAGGAGAGGCATCCTGTGTATCAGTTCTGTGGTTGAATCAAGACTTATACTCTAACTTGTGCTGATGTTATGGACAAGATTATGTTCTCCCAAAATTTGTCTGTTGAAATCACTACCTCCAGTGTATCAGAGTGTCACTGTTTTTGGATATGGGGCCTTTACAGAGATTATTAAAATTAAATGAGATCATATAGGTGGGCTCTAGTCCAGTGTGATTTGTGTCATTATTAGAAAAGGGAGAGACACTAGGAATGTGTCTGCACAGAGTAAAGGCCATGGAAGGAAATAGCAAATGAAGGAGAGAGCCTCAGGAGAAACTAAACCTGTTGACACTTTGACCTCCGACTGACTTCTAGCCTCTAAAACCACAAGGAAATAAATTTATTTCTGTTGTTTAAGCCACCCAGTCTGTGTTTTATTATTACAGCCCTGGCAAACAAATATAGCTGATCCTATGGTCAATGCTATGCCAGGAAAATAATAGTATATGAACACTTTTCCTTTCTGGCCATGACTTCCTGGGGTACTCACACATGAACATTAGTATTTATTCTCTACTCTTACCTTCAAAAAAGCTATATATATATTTTTTTTTAGTATATGTGTTGCCAAAGTGAGCACTATTTTTTTTTATTAAGAGATCCATTTATGAGTTACAATAAGAATTTGGGGCCAAGCCAGGAAAGACCTCCAGAGGTGTCTCTTTGCATAGGATTGTAAACTTTAATGGAGCGGCTCAATGTTCTTTAAGTTCAAGGCCAGGCCTGATACCTGCTGTTATTACCTACAGTAGGAAAAGAAATGGACTGGTTGTCATTCTTGAATGATGGACTGTGCTTTTCTTAAAAACAAAAAGATGGCTAATTTCCATAATGTACATTTAATGATTAGAACCATTTATCTGTCATTCTAGTTTTTTAATTTAAGATTTAACCACATTTGTGCTCTTTCTTAAACACACACACACTTTCTCTACTTTCTCTTCTATCTCTATCTCTATATGTCTATACTTATACCTCTATATCTCTATCTCTATCTCTATCTCTATCTCTATCTCTATCTCTATCTCTATCTCTATATCATCATCATCTATATCTGTATCTTCATTCCAGTAACAGTGGATTAAAACGTTTAAGGATGGACCAAAAGAACAAGTTTTTCAGGGGACAAAGACAACCCTTGATAATCAAACAGGAGTTTGGCGGTGTTGAGGGCCAGTAATATATGAAGAACTCCAACTGGAATGCTAGGATTGATTCCTCCACCAACTGGCTCAAGTGTCCACATCCGTAAAAGGAGGGTGTTGGACTAGGTCATCTTTAATTCTGTCATGGAAGGATTCTATAACAAAAGGCAAAGAAAATAATTGGAAAACTGAGATTATGTCTTCAAATTCTAGCTGACTGGCCACATTATCTGAACCTCCACATTTTTCTAGATGAGTCAGAAAATTCTAAGTGAACCTCTTACTGATTTACCAACATAGATCCCCACCATAACTCCAGTGACCAATAGTTAGCATTTGAAATTTACACCCTAACCCCAGATTTTCAAACCCAATGCCTTTAGACCAAGAAGGGGCCTGGGAGGGTACTGGTGAACTGAAGAGCAGAGCATATGGACAGTCTAAAGGGTGCATCTAGGATTCTGCCCTATATGGTATAGTGTCACATAAGACAAGTGGACCCAGGGTTGCCAGTTCTTCCGAGTTTTTAAGAGAAGTCAGATGTCCACATTTTAATATCAAATATTCTAATTTTAAAATGTTGGCAAACAATAAAAAAAAAATTTTTCATTGGGGAAAACAAACATGTCTGCCACCATTGTGTAATAGTCCCATAGTTCTGGATGTAGGACCTCTGCAAACATTCCCTGACAGTGGGGTCCTATTGCCCACCTTTGTGGAAGTCTGCAGCAGTGGTTTAAAAACTGTGTTCCCTCAGAGTCCAGCAGGTCCTTAGGGACCTATGTATTTGTATTACCATTTTTCACTGGGCCTAAAATTTCATTTGAACAAAAGGCTGTTTCCATAAATATGGGAAACGTGTTTAAAACAGTAATGGGCACATAGCAAGCACTATTTAAGTGTTAGCTACTATTATTAGTGAACAATTTATAAGGCATATTCTGCAGGAATCATGAGTTATGTCCTAATTTTTTACCATGTTTTTCTGAAGAGACCACCCTTCAATTTCAGAAAATTCAATAGCATTCTAAAGCATCTTTTAAGTTTTTATGATATTCAGAAACAGCTATACTTTATGTAAGGTTTTAGTGTGCAAAAATACAAAGCTATCCTTTGCTAGTTTGCAACCTCACTTTTTTTCTTTTTTTGCTTTTCAATTAAAAAACATTTTATAGTTTCATTTTTATCTAGGTTACCCACAGCTGGGCTGACTTGGGGGATTTTACTTTTGGATCTCAGAGTACAAATAGTTCCATCCATATTCTATTTCCCAAAGGTATGCTAATTCTCATGAATAGTCACAAAAATCCTGGCAAAGTTTTAGGGATTATAACTGGATCATTCCTCTGCAATTGCTGTGAAGAAAGTCTGTATTAGAAGCTACTTAACTTGATGGTCTTCTCACATTCTGGCCCCTGACCTACCTTTCCAATCTTGCACTCCAGCAATGAGGAATGTTTCACTTTCTTCCTTTCATAACATCATTATCTGTACCCAGAATGCCTCTCATTTCGCTTTGTCCAAATCTTTCCCATCTTACAATGCTGGTTTCAAATTCTGCCTCCTCCAGGAAACCTTTCTGGCTCCTTCAATATTATAATCACCCTGTGCCACCTGGACATTTTCTTCCTTCGAGACTCCGTAGTAGTTTGTTCTTGTGTTTGTGATGGTACTCACCAGGATCTATAATAGCATGTTTGCATACCCTTCATAGCTCCCTACTAGATTTTCTACTTTCTGAGAGTATGTAGCTAACTGACATTTTGTGAAGCAATACTGCACATATAATTATATCAGAAATATTCCTGTATCTTGACTTAGAGCTATTGACTCTTGGTCCGTTTCAAAATTTCAGATGTTAAGTCTTTATATAACCAGTGTTTCTATCACATTTGAGCTGAAAACTCAAATGATTTGGGGTGAGCTGTTTTTTCTTAATTTTGTTTATACATAGGACTTTTTTTTGGCTCTATAACATTCCACATTCTAAGTAATATCTTGAGTTCTTGGTTATCTCAAGTGTTTTATAGATTCTTTTTGGGATTGAGGTAAATTTAGATTGTGAAGACTACCATTCTTCAACATTGCCATAATTTCCCACCAAAAAGCATCTCAAAAGCTAGCATGGATGTCAGAGCAAGCTGAGTCTTTTCTCCCAAAATTTAGATGCTCAGACATTCCTGTTTGTCTGAAATAGAACCCAGTTATGCCTGTTGTCCCTGTGTATCCGTTAACAGTGACCTCTTGTACCCTCAAAAGTATCTCAGTTTAGATCAATGGTTCTCAACCTGTGGGTCGTGACCCCTTTGGGGGTCAAACGACCCTTTCACAGGGGTCGCCTAAGACCATCAGAAAACACGTATATAATTACATATTGTTTTTGTGATTAATCACTATGCTTTAATTATGTTCAATTTGTAACAATGAAAATACATCCTGCATATCAGATATTTACATTACGATTCATAACAGTAGCAAAATTACAGTTATGAAGCAGCAACGAAAATAATTTTATGGTTGGGGGTCACCACAACATGAAGAACTGTATTAAAGGGTCGTGGCATTAGAAAGGTTGAGAACCACTGGTTTAGATAATATATATTGAAGACCTAGGAATGAGCGGGGATCAGAGACCTAATGGAATAAAGAGATGTACTCTTTAGAGCTGGAACATCTCTCTTCCTGAGTTCAGTGTATTTAATAAGATCCTGTAATTAGAGTGAGTCCTAATTTTCACAAGGCATCCCTTCACAGGGGTAAGTCAAAATGTGTGGGAGTGAGTGGGTGGCGGGCATAGAGGTGGGTGCTGTTACTGGGAATATTGATTCCCATAATGTGGTTGGTGAAATTAATAATTGTGGTAGTCAGGGACTCAAAGGCTTTTGGTAGTGAGCCTTGATGACAATGCAAAATACCTGAACCAATCATGACACATGGGGCATTTTCAGAAACTTCTATTCTGGTATATCCCTGAATTCAACTAGTGGATCTGATTCCCTTTTAGGTTAGTCCTCTTGTTGGCCTTGCTCAAAATTCCTTATAAAACCAGGATTCACATAGGTTTGTTTTTTTTCTCTGAGATCTATATCATAATATTTTAAATTCAGCCTTCCAATGCCTTTGTGAGTTAAAACCTCATCTTTGAGATTTTGAAATTATGCTCTTTTTCTTGGCCATTCAGTAACAGTGCTATATGGCTGAGTTGGACACAAAATTCAAGATAAGTTTGAAAAGAGAGAATTTATAATAAAATAAAATATAGATGTTACAGACTTACTTTGGAGTTTGTCTGCAAAAAGCTCATTAGTCAAGAGACAGCTCAAATTTCCCAAAGTCTTAATCTTAACTCCCAGCCCCACTTCCAATCACACAGCAGATTCTTAACCATTTCACCTGAACACAAACTGATCTAATCAATTAACTTAGGAACCTGATAACCTAGATATGATTTGGGGGCTAATGTAAACATGAAAAATTAAAGTCATTAATGATACCCAGTCTAAATTTTCTGAATAGATTCTGCAGTGCAGTGGTTAAAGACATGAGCCCAATAACTAGGCTTCAGGGGGGTCAGGTCCTCATCCTTCCACTTCCTAGCTGTGCGATTCATGCCAAGTTCCTGTTTTCTCTAAATATTATGTCTCTCATCTATAAAATAGAAATGATGATGATAGTAGTACTTATTTTATAGTGCTGAGTGTTGATAGGAAGTATATCTAAGACAACGCATGCTGAGAGCTTAGCACTGTATGTAGCACATTTGAATAACCAATTATTTATATTAACTCTGTGTTTCTGATGCTTTGACATCTGGGGCTTTCCTGAGTCTGGAGAAACTGCTCCTCCCAGGAGTAGACACCTCCTAGAGATAGTAAATAACTCACCTTCATGGCCATATATGCAAACTAACCAATCCAGAACCCACATCCCCACCACTTCTTGTATTGTGTTCTCATACTCAGAGCCACTATTCCCTGCCTTACTTATCCCAGGGGCCAAGATTAGACAACAAGGACAACCCTTAGGCCCCAGAGCCTCTTGCAATTATTCAAAGTAGCCAATGCTAAGCCCGTTTTTCATGCCTCATCCATTCCTTCCCATAGAAACCACAATAAAGGCTCTTCCCTACATATTCCCCTAGCTCCCTCTGACCCTGGTGCTTCCCTGTGGGGTCCCTGTGAGGCAGTGGTGTTCTGCCTCCTCTTGGGAACTGTGAGTAACAGGCTATCTTTCAAATAGCAACTGTCTCCTGACCTGTTTGCTTCAACATACTCGAGTAATAATAAAATGTACATTTGAAGACAGATTTTTAAAATTATTTTAATAGAAAGGACTTGAAACTGATTCACTAACCCCATAGCTAAATGCTTATCCACTAATGTTTTCATATAGATAATTTCTCAAGACAGGGAAAAAAACCAACCCTACATTTTAGATTTTTGCTTAAAAAATTGGATGATTTAGAAGTCAGGAGATTTGAATTCTAGCTTTTAATCATTACAGTTTACTTGAGTAAGTTTCTCAGCCTCTTGGTAAAATAGATTCCTTGCTTTTAAAATAAATAACACAATTAGGTTGATTAAAAAACATTACTAGGAGGATAAAATGAGAATGTATAGGAAAGGGTTTTGAAAATACAAGATGGGAAATATTATGTTACATAGGGAAATCAGTGACCCAATTTGACAAAGAATAATGAGCCATCCTATTTCCGTTGATAAAGGATTGTTGTATATCTCAATCATTTTCTGCAAGAAAAATAATGAGGCAAAGCTAATATAGAGACTACATCTAGGGAAATACATGTTAAGCTATAAATGAACAATGCACGTGATGAATTATGCATGCTTTTAAATTAGTTAATGAAATAGGTTCATATTACATGATAATGAAGGATTTCTGGTCCTAGTTTTGAATTTGATAGTGAAGTAAATCAGTGTGCTGGAATACCTCCTGACAGCCACTTGTCAGTGTCTTCATGTGGCCTGTTCAGTGCATCCTCCCTAATGAGGAAGGAGGAAGGAGGATGTTGAACTGTTGCAAGGCTGGAATATGGAAGTGATGCTATGGTTGGGTAAGACTAAAATGTGGAGAAAGAACATAACATGTAGGAATTTGCTCACAAGTGAACATTTTCAGTCTCCACATGGGCTTAGACGTGAGAGCTCTCTCTTCTTGAGTGATCTGACCTATTCTAGCCAATTTCCTCATTTGTCGTATTTTGTGTGTGTGTGTGTGTGCGCGCGCGCGCGCGCGCGTTGCTTTATTCATCTAGCATTTGCCTTGGATGTTTCCTAATTTCCTTGCTTTGTGGCTGTTAGGTCTGATCAAATTATTAAATCAATATCCCCTCCCCTGGGAACTGACCTTCAGATCACTTCACAACGGAAATTCCCTTTCACTTAGACCACATTCCACTTGCTAAGACCATTATCTTTCCCCTCTGGACTTTCCCAGAATCTGGACCTGCCCAGAGAGTTCCCCGGCAAAAAAGCCCGCCTAGAGCCCTTTAAAACCTCTGACTCCCCAACCCTGGTGCCATTTTGGGCCTCAGCCAACCTGGTATCCAGATGACCTTTTATAAAGCGTTTATAATCATTTCCCACTTTTGGCCTCATGCATTCCTCCTTCGGTGATGCTAACAGTGGCCAGTTAGCTCAGTTTGTGGTAATGAAGCACTTGGTCAGCCCTGGACATAGCAGGGAGTGTCATTTGTCGTTTTTACATTTGTTGGTGTGTTTTTCATGAGTAGAGCCTGCTTTCAGACTTACTGGCAAGAGTAATTATTTTTTTGAGTACCCACTAAATATCAAGTGCTTCAGATGCATTCTCTAGCTAAATCTTCACATTTGTCCTTTGAGTTGAATGTTTGTACCTCACATATTACTAACCAGGAGACCTGGGCTCATGGGGGACAATTTATTTGGCTAAAGTCTCATTTGTAGTAAGTGACCAAGCTAGAAAGTCAGCTGCCTCACTACAAAGCTTGTGTTGTTAACCGGTGATTACATCTCAAATGTTTGCCTAGTAATAGGGGAGATGGGCAAGAATAGAACTCAATACATCAGAAACATTTATCACTACATGGACAAACTCCAAGTATCTTGTGTATTTATGGCTTTATCTTAATACTAGAGGCCTGGTGCATGAAATTTGTGCATGGGTGGGGTCCCTAGGCCTGGCCGGCGACCAGGGCCGATCAGGTTCCCTGCCTTCCCGCCACCTCCTTCCCTCACCACGCACGTGCCGCCACCATTGGTTCCCCATCTGACTCCTCACCTCCCTCCACCTCCTTCCCTTGCTGCACACATCTGCCACCATTCACCCCCCTGTTCCCTGTTCCAGCCCAGGTGATCAGGGCCTGCCGGCCAGGGTGAAGGGACTGGGAGGTTGGCTGGCAGGCCCCATCAGTGATCGGAGCTGGCAGGCTGGGGACAGCTCCTGCCTTGAGCGTCTGCCCCCTGGAGGTCAGTGTGCATCACAGTGACTGGTTGTTCTGTCATAACGGTCACTTAGGCTTTTATATATATAGATTTAAAATATGGCACATTCACATTTGGCTCCACTTGTGCCTGGATTTTTTTATTGACCTTTCTAGAGGTAAAAAACAACCAAATGACCAAACTAATAACTGCTAATCCTTGTAAATTATAAGCAACATCTGTTAGGGTAATAAATACCTTAAAATTATCAGACATTATTTTGCTACTGTTGGAATATTATTTACCTCTTTAGGGATGCGTACTTTTCTCACACCCAAACTTGGACATAGCTCATAGACTGGGAAACTTCCACTCTCTATCTTTGGGTCCTCTGCTACCTGATTCAAGATTAAGTCAAATTTCTTTACCTAACCTCCTGACTGAAGTGGTGACTCACAAGTAGGAATTCCTATGCATCAATTTCCTGAGCCACTTATTTGGCAGTTAACCTATAAGGTAAGGTATTGCTGGCTAACCATTCCTTTATGTAGACTGTACCCTGTGAACCCTCAGCGGACAGCAGACAAGCCATGTTTCTTTCTGTATCTCCAATACCTTCTATAATGCGGGGTACATAGGAGTTTCTCAGTAAGAACTGTTACTTCAATTTAGTTCACCTGCCATCCTATGGGGAGATCTGGGGAGTTCTGCAAGTTCATCAATTGAAGTGTGTCTACTGCTATTTTGACATAGATAACAAATTTCAGATTTTGATAAATTTAAAACTATTCCATAGCAACATTGCATGAGTAACTGAAACTGCAGAAGCTGCCTATACTTGTAGACCAATGAATTAGAAAATACTTTATTCTGGTCAAGGAAGCTGATCACAATTGAATGGAAGCATAAAGTATCCTGATTTTGATGATTACAAAAATCTCAACAAACTTGGGAGTGTGGTAGTCTCAAAATCCATGTTTAATGTATCTTCTCAGTGCTTTATTGTCTGTATGTACACAAGCAGAAGTAAAAACATAGCTTATCTAAGGAGGAAATTATTTGTGTGTGTGTGTGTGTTTTCATTTTCTTCCTTTCAGTATGAAGAAATCAGGCATAGGCTTTTAGAAGATTATGCTAGAAGCCAAATCAAAGTCAAGTGACTATCATTAAAAGTCACAGTAGCCGAAACCGGTTTGGCTCAGTGGATAGAGCGTCGGCCTGCGGACTGAAAGGTCCCAGGTTCGATTCCGGTCAAGGGCATGTACCTGGGTTGTGGGCACATCCCCGGTGGGGGATGTGCAGGAAGCGACTGATCAATGGTTCTCTTTCATCAATGTTTCTGACTATCTCTCTCCCTTCCTCTCTGTAAAAAATCAATAAAATATATTTAAAAAAAAATAAAAGTCACAGTAATCCAAATTATAATCATCAAGTAATTTTCCATTAGTCAATGAATTCTAGAGCAGGTCTACCTTGATTGTTACATGTTGTTAAATTTTCCCTTGAATTCAGCTTACAGAGTAGATTATTTTTTTCACAATAATCCACTGAATTAGGCTTGGTGGGGATAGAAACTAGCTTTTCCTTTCTGTTTCATTACATATGTCATTTGTGTATTTTTTTTTCCCTTCTCAATCTGTTATAAATACCTACTAACTATCCCCCACTGTATTTTTGCCTAAAGTCTATAATTAAAATAATTTTAAAAAATTAATAAAACAGAAACACTGGCTAGAACAGAAACTCCTATACTCCAGGTTTTTGTTAACTTATCATACCCTTCAGTTATAAATCTACTTCCCAGGCACTGTTACTAGAACCATACATTGTGAAACTTTATGACCTCATTTTGGGAAGATTTGTTTACGATATTCTATTAGAAACTTCTGAAAACATGCCTCTGAACATAATGTTTTCACACAGCATGTGTCTTATTAATTTTTGAAAATGCAACCTCCAAAACCTATTACATTTGTCACACTGTGATGGAAACATTTGCTCCTTGAAATGGTGTTTAGACCATAAATTCGAGCAGCCTCAGAAGCTGTGCCATTAGTTACCTTATCTGTATGTACATCTTCTCCTGCAGCCACCAATTTTCATTATGTTAGCAAGTACAAGACAAGGCTATAACAACATTATGTTTTGCTAAGGTTCATTTTGGGAGTTGGCATTATATTTGA
>NW_006285040.1:1855869-1858118 GCF_000327345.1 Myotis davidii
GCTGCTATAAAAAAAACCCATAGACTGTGGCTTAAATCACAGGAATTTATTTCCCATAGTTCTGGAGGCTGGGAAGTCCACGATTGAGGTACTAGCTGACTAGGTTTCCTAGTGAGGGCTCTCTTCCTGGCTTGTAGATGGCTACCTTCTCACTGTGTCCTCATTAGGTGGAGAGAGAGAGATTGTGTGTGTAAGTTCTGTGGCATCTCTTCTCATTAGGGCACTAATCCTATGATGGGGGCCTCATTTAAACCTAATTTCCTTCTAAAGTCCCATGTGCCAGTATCATCACATTAGAGGTTAAGACCTCAACATATGAAATTCTGGGGCACACAATTTAGTTCATAGCATCTACTTCTAAGTATTAAAGCTCCCATAGAGGACTAATGTTTCAAAGAAACATAAATGTGAATTCAGTTCTGACCTTTCCTCCAGGCCTGGCCTCCTAAAATACTATTTTCAGTTAATCAGCTTCATCCTATTCTACATCCCTTTCATCTCTACCTGTGCTCAGGCTGTTTGCTCTGCTGGACCTTTATCCAGTCTCATTGTGCAGCATATGCCCAACTTCTACCTGTCATTCAACATATGTCTCAAATGCCATCCCTTCTGAGAAATATTTCCTGCTTCTCACTGCTTCTTGGAAATCATTTACTCAGACTCTGGTGTCTCTGGCCTCTATAATTTGTGCCCCATAGGCACATGCCATTCTAAAATATGTATTATCAATGTAAGAGTCTTGCCTTCTGTTTAACAATACCTGGATTTGTTTTAATCGGATGTGCTAAGACATGCGGACACAGAAATGACTGTCATGAAGAAAGAAGTTTTGTTATATTCACAGTCTCTGGAAACAGGAGGCACGACACACCATGTAAGCAGGGCCTCATGGGGAAGGGCAGAGGGCAGATGAGCAGACAGAGAGAGAGAAGGATTAGTGGGCTAAGCCCTTATTGTGGTTTGCACAGGAAGAAAGAAATGAAACTGGGTGAAGAGATAGAGGATTGGGTAATTTGAATAATTTCCATGGGCCCCTGAGCTGTCCTAGTTGTCTGGTCCCTGATCTTGGGGTGATTAGGGCAGGTGGATAATGGCCCAAGTATGAGAGCCCATAAAAGAAAGAGGTTGTTGGGGGTATGCTTGGTTTGCATATCAAAAGTGCACTAACAGGCAAGTCCTGTCTCTAGGAATTAGTTGGCCCAGGGAAGGGCAGTTCCTCCTTAGTCAGCAAGATCCCAGGTACCAGAGCACCAAAAATATAGAAAATAATATATATAGTTAATACACATTTCTTTGTTAGGAATCCTCCAATGATCCCATTAACAGAGTTATTTATTGGGGAGGTGAGGAATGAGTATATGAAACCTTAAGTAAAATCAGCATGTCAGGCTTTGGGTAGAGAAGGGCGGAGGCTGGGATTGGAAGGTTGTTGAGAGATACTCTCAAATCCTTGTTCTTTTGCTCTCTGTTCCTTCTCTCTCACTCTGACACTCTCTTCCCACTTCTCATGGACTGTCTTGCCCTCTACTCTATTTGTCCTTTTCCTTGTAGCATTTTTCTACTAGTGTCTCCTTCTCATTATTTCCATATAAAACCCCCTCTGGATACCTCATGGCCCTTTTCTGGCTCTGTCCTCTCCTTCAGTCTGCTGCCCAACTGATTATCTGTCACACAATTTGCATTTCTATAGAGGTCTGTGTTTGGCTTTACAACCCAGGAGAGCAAAGTTTGTGGTATTCAGGTAGATTGGGCAGTTTCCCGCAGCAGAGGTGGTAGGTATGGCAGGGCCCATGATTAATGTGTGTGATCAGTGTTGAGTTTAAGACGGGGAGAAGTCATGGACCTTCATCCTCAAAAAAGCTCCCAGTGTAGAAGAAGAGAAATGGTCCCTCTGAACAGTGTAATTCATGTGAAAAACTGCAAAAACAGCAAAGTGAAATATCGATAACATTCCTTTATTTGTTATGATAATAACAATAGGAATAATAATGTCTTATTGTGTACATATTACTTTGCATATAGATAAATACATATGAATTATTAATGTATATATTACTTATTAAATGCCAGGACATTTTTCCAAGTGCTTTACATATGTATTCTCATTTAATCCTCAAAACATCACTGTCATGGAGGTTTTATTAATATAATTATTTTACAGATGATAGAACTAATACACAGAGAGGTTAAGTAATTTGCCCAATGATAGTGTTAGAGCTGAGATTCAATCCCAGGAATTTTTTTTTTTT
>NW_006285040.1:1858196-1877905 GCF_000327345.1 Myotis davidii
GGAATCGAACCCGGGACCCTTCAGTCCGCAGGCCGACGCTCTATCCACTGAGCCAAACCGGTTTCGGCAATCCCAGGAATTTTGACACAATTGTCTATGCCACTATACTACACTTCTACTGTGAGTGGACAATATGTTCCATGTTCTTCTGTTGTGACATATCAGACTTTACATGAAAATAGCTAAATGCCTATACATTAAGCAAGTTAGTAGTCTATGCAAATCATTTTACTTGATATGTAGCTTATCTGGATGTTAGTAAAGTTTTTACTGCTGACAAATGATTTTAGTCTAAGCAAAAGAATCCTAATAAAAGACAAAAGGGTAATTGACCATACCTTCGCTACGCTTCCCATTGGCTAATCAGCGCCATATGCAAATTAACCACCATCAAAGATGATGACTAATTTGCATACTGCAGGCAGGGCTGGCCAGCACCAGATGCCATCCGGGCCCCGTGTGCGGCCCTGGGCAGCCGGGCTTAGGCGGTGTGTCGCATCACCTAAGCCCCGCCCCCAGCCGGAACCCCCGTGTGCCGCCTAAACCTCGTGTGCCTAAGCCCCGCTGCCAGCTGGGACCCCATGGTGATCCCAGAGTAGGCAAGTGCGTAGGGCGGACGGCCTCCAGGTGGGCCAGCTCCTGGGATCGTCATGGAAAGTTACCCACAGGCAGCACCCAGCAGGGCCTGCCCTGGTCTCTGCAGTGATCCGGTGATCCATGCACAGGAAAGCTCAGCCTGCAGGCAGCACCCCACCCTGGCCACAGCTCAAGGGAGAGAAAAACACACAGTGGAGGCCAGGAGCCTGAGAGATCAACACAGAGGGGCACGTGCTCCAAGCCTCCATGGTGTCACTGGGGGCAGGCCCCCAACAGACACACACACACACACACACACACACACACACACACACACAGGACGCCTGCTCCGAGCCTCTGCTGCCAGACTGGCCGTCCGTAGGACATCCACTGAGGGCTCTGGACTGTGAGAGGGGCAGGCTGGGCTGAGGGAACCCCACCCCCCAGTGCACGAATTTTGTGCACCGGGCCTCTAGTACAGTTATATAAGAATGCAAAGATCATCTGGTTCATATGCTTGGTTGACATTTTTAGACACATCATAGCTTTGAGGGACTACACATTTGGGAAAACACATAGTTTTCTTGGTGGCTCAGGAAGGCTGAGAGCTGCCATATAAACAGGTTTTTACTTGCTTCATGTTGAGAAGCAACATAGCCTACCATGGGGAAATATTACATTGACATGCAATAGAAAATGTCATTTAGTGAGATTTCATGGAGCCAGTCACAATCTCAGTGCTGCCTACTTCAAACCAAAGAGCTCTCTCCAGCATTCAACCCAAACAACCAGATGGTAAACTAGTATATTCTATACACGTTGCTACTCCAGTATGATTTCCAACATTTTGGCTCCCTGGGGGGATGTTATTGATAGCGAAAATATGTCATTGATAATTTGTCAGCTTTCACTATTAATGACAGAAACTGTAACTATCAAAATGAATAAAAAATTGTCTAAGCCAGTGGTCAGCAAACTCATTAGTCAACAGAGCCAAATATCAACAGTACTTTTTCAAAATAGACGCGCCCAGGCCGAAAACCGACTTCTGCGCATGGGCCACAAAGTTTCAATTGCACTGCACGCGTGCCCGCACGTGGTATTTTATGGAAGAGCCACACGCAAGGGGCCAAAGAGCTGCATGTGGCTCGTGAGCTGCAGTTTGCTAACCACGGTCTAAGTAATTGCTGTTAACCCAGAAATTTGGAAGAGTATCTTTGCAGTGGAACAAACATGGAGATGACAAATGAAGTATGAATTCTTCTGGACAATAGTAGATGCTTCTTTTGCTAGATGAAGGCCATATATTTTCGCCTTATGGATTGTAAAAAGAGTCCTGTGAGTGTAGTGCCTTTCTTACTTGCGTATATATGAAAAAAAAAAAAAAAAAAGGACAAGGCTTCCATTAACATTTAATAGGATTCTAGAACTATATATTTTTATTGCTATATTTTCTTTTTTACCTTATTTATATGTATGTCCCAAATCTAAGGGAGAAATTATTATTTTTTAAATAGAATTACTTTTGGCTGGCTGGTGTGGTCCAGTGGTTGAGCATCACTCACTGAACCAGGAAGTCACAGTTGGATTCCAGATGGTGGCACATGCCCCCAGTGCAGGCTCAATCTCCAGTAGGGCGCGTGCAGGATTCTCTCTCATCATTGATGTTTCTATTTCTCTCTTCCTCTCCCTTCCTCTCTGAAAACAATAAAAATATATTTTAAAATATAGAATTATTTTTACTTACTGAACTAAGATGTAACATCACCTTTTAGAAGAAAACAGGTCTCCATCCCATGTTTTGTTTGCTTCATGTATAAAATGAATGCAGTTCATGTGCCTTGAGCAAAGCAAGAGACACATATAGTCACCTCAAGAAATACAC
Organism: Myotis davidii; assembly: GCF_000327345.1. Lineage (NCBI taxonomy): Eukaryota > Metazoa > Chordata > Mammalia > Chiroptera > Vespertilionidae > Myotis > Myotis davidii. The sequence continues at coordinate 1,860,658 of NW_006285040.1, forward strand.
TGAGTTGAAAGATTTATGAACAGAAAACAACCCAAGGAAAGATAAAAGGTTGATTATGCAGTTTCAGAAGCTGGGTCAAGAAAGAGAAAGCAAAATAAAAAAGCTATATTTACAGTAGAAAACAAAACAGAAAAAATCCCCTCCTTGAAAGTCACCTTCATAATATAGAGGAATTTATAATAGTCTACTTGCTGTAATCCACAATTATTGGCAATATTTTAGCATATTCCTGAGAAATCATTGAGATCTGATGTGAATACAATTCTATTTTAGCTCCTTCCAAACTGGCCAAATATTTCCCTTTTATGTATGAGTTTGATTATAATGTTAACAAAAACCATAGCTTAAGCCAAATAATGTTATGACCTGGGAATAGACATACACACTGCAAATAAATGCTTTTAGTAAGATATTAGTATCTTGTATTAGAAGTGCATATAAAAATATTACTGCACCGCCTCTTTGAAAAGGAAGTTGGCTTTGTTACTTTATTTACCTATTAGGTTTTATTACAGGCCATATTATATCTTGACAGTTCTATAATGAAAGTGTATTCTGGTGGCACTTAGGACTGCAGAGTGTTGCTAAATTCTTAGACACTGGAATAAAAATGCTTGGGGAAATGTATGTTTAAGTCAAGTATAGTTTGTCCACTTTGGTCTAGAAGTGACTTGCCTCAAAAGGAAACAGTGCAGTTCCATGAAAGGGGGATGATTTTTAAAAATGGCAAAAGGAGTGGAAAACATTGCTTTTACTGTTTAGAAAGAAACTGTGGCAGGCATGAGAGAAATCAAAGGCTGGACAGCACTTATTCTCCTGCAGAAATGCAGGGAGGCCGTGGCCAGTATGCTTAGTTGGTTGGGTGTCATCCCATGTGCCTGCACCAACAGGTTGCTGGTTGCATTCCTGGTCAGGGCACATGCCTGGGTTGCTGGATCCATTCCCAGTAGGGTGTGTGCAGAAGGCAGCTGATCTATGTTTTGCTATGACATTGATATTTCTCTCTCTCACACTCCTCTCCCTTTCTTTCTACAAATCAATTAAAACTAATATATTTTTCTTAAAAAAAATGCAGAGAATCTGTAGTAGAAAACTAACTACTCTCTTGTTTTTCTTAGGGCTTTGTAAAAGAGCCTCAGTGCTATCGAAGTACTTTGTTTCTTCCTTTCATATTGTAGACCTCCCTGTGATAGCATCCAATACAAACCCGGAACGTTTGCAAGGAAGGGATGGTTTAACTTCGCAGTGCACTTTAGCATTCCAGCAGGCTGCTGAGAGGAGAGAAAGTAGGGCCTTGGGTACTTCTATCACCACCTCCCCTATCTATACTCCTATTCTTTTTCTTATTGTGCCCTCATGAGCTTTACATTTGGACTCTTAGTCCTGGTCTTTGGAGTCTTTTAAATCATGAAAAATTGAAATCATTACCTGGGGTCTTTTAGTCTGCTGTCCTTAAACCTGATCTACAAAGTGTGAGTAAGAAGTTCCAGTCTCAGTCCTGTGAAATGAATGACATTTTTAATCTATAAAAATCCTTGTCTCTTATTCTATAACTAGATGCCCAGTGTACGAAAATTGTGCACTGGGGGGGTGGGGTCCCTAGCCTGGCCTGTGCCCTCTTGGAGTCCAGGAGCCCTTGATGATGTCAGACTGATGGCTTAGGCCCGCTCCTCGAGCTGGGAGCGGGCCTAAGTGAGCAGTCAGACATCCTGAGGACTGCCTGGCTCAGAGCTTCTGGCTGAGTGGAGCTCCCCCTGTGGGAGTGCACTGACCACCAGGGGGCAGCTTCTGCATTGAGTGTCTGCATATTATGCTTTTATTATATAAGATTATTTTCTTTCCCAGAATTAAACACTCTGAAATTTAACAACTGTATAATTTTCATGAAATTGTGAAAGCCATACATGTATGACTTACTGACAAGCAATAATGACTATATTAGTATAAGCTGAAATTAGTCTAAAAATAAATTTCTTTGGCAATAAATAAATAAATGTAACAGGAATGACTGAGTTTGCTTATAGTTATCTTTGATTTACAGTCTTTTGAAAGACTGTTGAGAAGGGAGTGATAAAGGGAATCAGGAAATGAACTCCTGCACTTTATTTTGGAAGGTATCTATTTTCAAAACCATATTCAGATTATAAGTGCTTTGATAAATATCACATTAGTTAAGGTATATTGGCCTGGTTAAAAGGGAAGAAAAGACCATCAGTAATTAAAATTTTGAAGTCAATTTGAAAATGTGACTAATAGTTTTTGTCCTAGACATATTTGACTTATTCTGGCTCACTGTCTTGACCAATGAGGCACTGATATAGGAAGGAGTGAGGCAAGTACTTTCAGTTTCAAAAATTATAGGGTATGGTTGTATTATAATATTGACCCAAACTGGCCTTTAGATATAAAGTTGCCTGACTGAAGCCTGATTGATCTCTTCTGAGGATCATGATTTTGAGAGATCTTTGACAGTTGAATATAGCACAGAGGAAGTTTTAAGACTAGATTAAAATATGTAAATATTATATATCCCTTAGTAATTGGGTATTGGCAAAGCAAAGGCACTGATATACAACTATAGAAACATTGTTCCGTGTCTTGCTTGGGTGTTGTGTGCACAGTGCAGACTTTAAGAGCCAGCAGAGACCTCCCATGGAGAGCTCATGACAGGAAAACAGGTTAGAAAAGGTGGGAGAGACATAGCTTGTGCTCCCTTGGTTTGTTGAGAAAGTTCCCCGTGTTCTCAGCTTCTCAAGAGGAAAATAAACTGATGGACATAGCAAAATAAAAATCTAGAAAATGATAGAAAAAATACAAATGGCCATGCTATGTTGCTTCAGCTAAGCCTCTCAGAGTGACTCATTTCAGGTGGCATAGATGAAACATAGCATGGTGTTCTGCCAAAAGATGCTCTCCAAATATATCATGTCATACAGTGGGAAAATTTGAGCATCTTCAATTGTGAAATAGAAAATTGGTGATTCTTTCATTGCCAGAATTTGACAGCCTGTTGTTGGAAAGTTTAATCTGTAAGGTCTCTCTTCTTTCTCGCACTGAGTTGGAGGTTGGGCCTAGCTTGTGCCTCTAATTCTTCTGTGGATCAAGGGGATGATGGCCATATAAAAGTGGTTCTGGAATTCCCAGAGTACACAGGCTCCTCTGTGTTAGGGTCGCCGAAGGAGGAACACACGAGGCTGAAAGGAGGAAAGGATTATGAGTTTATTAGGTCATCTGAATACCCAGATGGGCTGAGCCCTAAAATGGCACCAGCCCCCAAAGACAGGGAGTCAGAGGTTATTAAAGAACTCCAGGTGGGTTTTTTCTGAGCAGAGAAATTCTCTGTGTAGGTCCGGGTTCTGGGAAAGTCGGGAGGGGAGAGATAATGGTCTTAGCAAGGGGAAGGTGGTCTAAGCAAGTGGAATGCCTGTTGTGAAGCGGCCTAAAGGTCAGTCCCCAGGGGAAGGGGATTCGATTCAATTATTTGATCAGACCTAACACTCTAGACTTGCTGGAACAAACACACATAAACATACTTATGCCTCCTTTTGGCTTCTCCTTCTGAAGGCCTGGCTGTGAAGCAGTCTGCTGCCTGGATCCCCTGACGTCTGTCCCAGCACTTGGTCTCCGCTGCTCCAAGAGCATGAGCTGAGCAAACATGTAGTCAGAGGACCGTGAAGGCGGTCCCTCAGAGAGAAGCTGCACCTGAAGATGCTGGACAAGCTAACAGCAGGACCAGCAAGGTAGGTGGCTGAGGAGGTGGGTAGAAATGGGAGGCAGGGAAGGAGATATGGGGTCATATTTGATCATGAAAATTTAGAGCCATATCCTTGGAATCACAGTTGCTTCAGAGAATGAAGTGCAAATAGCTGTAAGATGGTAAGAAAAAACTGGCCTGGTTGAATCATGTCAAAGTAACAGAGGATATGAAAATATGTTTTTGGTATAATGAATTGCTTAAAGAGCATCAGATGAACAGACAAGGAGATGTGAATGTCATAATATCACCACAAGAGAACATTTAACACTAATAGTACAACTTAAATGTGCTTGACCAATTTATGAATAAACACACAGAAAAACCAAAAGATGTCTTGGTGAAGGGAATGCTGCTAATCAAGGACTTTATTAAGGTTTCATAATTATTTAAAATTAAATCATTCATATTCATGTATAATTACTATTTTTATTTTTGTGTATTTCCTTCCTCTATTTTTCAATGTATACCTTAGTTCTTTCCATGGTATTCTACCATGCAAATAATTTTTAGATCCCACACATTTACTTAATATTATATCAGATGCTTTTCCCACATTAGATCATTTAAAATGATGCATTATATTGTATCATAGGAAGGTGTAAAATTTACTTAGCTATTATCTTGTTGTTGTGTCCATTATTTCTATTTCTATCTTCAATGCTACAATAAATGTCATTGCTTATATAACTACATTTAAAAAATTATTTTCTATATATTGAATATTGTCATAAAATTTATTCTAAATGCTCTTGATTTATCATTCAATTTTAATTCCAGAAGTCTTTTTTCCTTTCTTCTTCTTCTTCTTTTTTTTTTTTTTTATAAGAGAACATTTATTTGGCAAATCACAGAGGGAGAAAAAAGTAATTTCTAGAAGAAATGGGTTTAGGAAAGAAGCCATAGAGGCAAAGGAAGGGCCCTTGGAGCTTGGGAGAGAGGAAGCTAATGGTAACAAGCCTGAGGCAGAGGGGGAAGGGAAAGGCTGGGCCACGCTGACCAGGAGGAGAGTGAAACAGAAATGTGTCCGTCAGAGTTCTTTGTCTGGCAAAACCAAAGAATGAATTCACAGACAAAAACGGTTGGTGGAAACAAAGTTTATTGGGGGACAGAGCAACTTCCTGCAGCAAGGGGACTGCAGGAAGGGGGCCCGAAGTTGGTTACCCTCCAGAAGTCTTTCTAGTGTTTACAGAGGGCCTATCTCTTTCATTGTTTAACCATGTTGAGTATTTAAATTTCAAAGTCTTTGTTATTTAAGAGAGAAAATGGTATCACTTTTAACATGCAAATTTCAGTTGTATAATTTTATAATACTACCTCTGTATACTTTATTTTGTGCTCACCACCCAAAGTCTAGTCTCCTTTGAACACCTTATACTCGATTCCCTTTACCCTATTTATCCTCCACTCAGCACCCTTTCTCTCTGGAAACCACCCTTCTGTTGTTTGTATCTATGAGTTTGTTTGTTCATTTGTTGTTTTTTTATTTTATGTTTCACATGTGAGTGAAATCATGTGGTTCCTGTTTTCTGTCTGACTTATTTCACTTGGCATAATACACTCATTCTTGTTGTTGCAAATAGCAATATTTCATCTTTTTTATGGCTGAGCAATATTCCATTGCATATGTGTACCACATCTTTATCCAGTCATCCATCCGAGGGCACTCAGGTTGTTTCCATGTCTTAGATATTTTGAATAATGCTTCAGTGAATATAGGAGTACATAGATCTTCACAAAAGTGTTTTCAAATTTTTCGGTAAATACCCAGAAGAGGGTTTGCTGGGTCGTATGGTAGCTCTAGTCTTAATTATTTGAGGAGCCTTCATAATGTTTTCCATAGTGGCTGCACCAATTTACATCCCCACCAGCAGTGTTATGAGGGTTCCCTTTCCTTCATATCCTCTCTAGCACTTCTTATTTCTTACCTTATTAATAGTAGCCATTCTAATGGGTGTGAGTGATTATAGTTTTGATTTACATTTTCCTTATAGCTAGTGATATTGAGTATTTTTTTCCTATATCTGTTAGCCATCTATATGTTTATTTGGAAAAGTATTGATTCAGGTTCTCTGTCCATTTTTCAATCAAATTATTTGTTCATTTTTTGCTGAAGTTGTATGAGGTCTGTATATTTTTGGATTCTAGCTCCTTATTGGAGGTATCATTTGCAAGTATCTTCTCCCATTCAATTGGTTGCCTCTTGGTTTTGTTGGTGGTTTTTTGTTTGCTCGTTTGTTTTTCTGTTGAGGAGCTTTTTAGCTTGATGTAGTTCCCAAATGGTATCTCCTTTGAAGTGTTTTCTTTGACTACTGGTAAGATTTATCATTTTCATACATTTTATTTATACATCTAGCATATATTAATTAAAATCTATTATGTCTCAGGTGATAAACCAGGAACTAGATACAGACAAAAAAATTCCTTCATCTTGACTAGAAAATATAGAATGGCAATGGAAAATGAAGCAAGGAGATAAAAAATAATGGACATGTCTTACTTTTGAAAGATTAGTCAAATAACACAACTCTGAAAAGAGGATATATTAACGATATAAATGTATAATGGACAAGCCATGGGAATGTCTGTGGACTGAGCCAGCCATGCAGGAAGAACAGTAAGACAATGGCTTTGAAGCAGCACATGCCCAGTGCATTTGAGCAATTGTGAGAACAAGAGCATAGCAGGTGGGGACTGAGGGGTGTGAATAATGGTAGGAAATGAATTTGGAGGAGTAGCGGGGTGCAAGATGGTGTAAACCATGCTAAGGAATCATAATTTAATTGAAAACTCTTTTTCCCCCTACTAACCTGTAGTTCTACCTCTGTAGGAATCCCTATATGTGTGGGTCTATTTTGAGATTCAATCCATTCTACTTCTCTGTGTATTCCTTTGCTAATACAACCATTGTATAAATTATTTTGGCTTTAAAATAAATCATGATATTACAAATATTTCCATCTTTTTCTTTTTCTTCAAGGGTGTCTTGAAGACATTACAATTTCATATAAGTTTTAGAAACTAGTTCATCAATATCAGCAAGTAAAAATTGTCTAGGATTTGGTTGAGAATTAATTGAAATTATAAATTGATTTGGGAAGAATTGAAATTTTTAAAATAGTGAGTCTTTCAATTTATAAAGATAGTACCTCTTACAATTTATGAAGGTCTTCTTTAATGTGTCTCAGTGAATTTTTATAAATTTCTTAGTAAAGGTCTTACATGTGTTTTGTTATATTTATTACTAGTATGATATATACCATTATAAATGGAATCTATATTTCTTTGGTTACTACTTTTATACAGAAATAAAATAATTTATTTTGAATCTAGTAATATCAATAAACTCTTAAGTCAAGCATTTTATTTATAGATTTTGGAAATCCAACATATACAACCACATCAACCAAAAATAATAAGGCTATTTGTTGTTCCTTTTAATCTAATCCTTAAACCTTTCATTTCCTTTAGTTCTCCTATTGAACTGGATTATACTTCCCGTATGATATACTAATCTTGTACCTACAATAGAAATATTTCTAATATTTAATCATTTAATCTGATATATAATTAAAAAATAGATACCCTTTATTAGATTAAAGAATTGGCTCTATTTTTAGTTTGATAAGAGGAATTTTCTTTTGATAGCATATTCATTATAATTTTGAATTTTGCCACTTTTTACTACATCTAGTAAGGCAACATAATTATCTCTTTAATCAAATAGTTATTAATTGATTTTTTAATGTTTAAATACCTTGTCTTTTTTGTCATACAATCAATTTGTTTATGATATATTATACTTTCTCTGCATTGCTGAGTTTAATTTGCCATATTTTGTTTTTAAGATTTTTTTTGCGTGTATGTTTATAAATGAAAATGGAAAATAATTTTACTTTCTTATTTTTTTCTTGTTGGATTTTGATTTCAAGATTAAGATGGTCTTGTAAAATGAGTTAGGAGTATTATCTCACTTTTGTTTTTATATAGTGTAACACAAGGAATTGTTTTATTTGTTAACCTTTGGAAGAATTTTCACTGAAGCCATATGAAACTAAAGATTTCTTTGTAAAAAAGGATGTATTAAAAACAAAACAGTCAAGTTGCCGTGGCTCAGTGTCGACCTATGAACTCAGAGGTCATGGTTCGATTTCAGGTCAGGGCATATGCTCAATCACCAGTGGGATATAAAATATAAAAATATATTAAGTAAAGAAACAAATAAATAAAAAAACCCCCGATGATTGTATTTCTTTAAGGGTTACAGGATAATTCAAGATCTCTCTTTTTCCCTCTTGAGTTTTGGTAAACTGTCTTTCTAAAGAAAATTATCTATTTTATTTAAAATTCCAAATTAATTATCATAAAGTTAAAATATCCTATATTATTATTTTTTTTAAGTCTAATTTTATTGATTTCAGAGAGGAAAGGAGAGGGAGAGAGAGAAACATCAATGATGAGAGAGAATCATTGATCTGCACATCCCCCTGGCGATCAACCAGGGCATGTGTCTTTCACTGGAATCAAACCCCAGGGCCCTTCCATCTGCAGGCAGAAGCTCTATCCACTGAGCAAAACCAGCTAGTGCGAAAATAGCCTATATTATTTTAATATCTATAGTTAAGGTGATAATCTTTTCTTTTTTCCCCGATATTGATCTGTTTCTTCTCCTTTTAAAATAATTATTTGCCCCTCCAAACTTATTTATATTATAATTAGTTTTAATTAATCACTTTTTATTCTCTTCTATTGTATATTTGTTTATTATCTTTTGTTATAATCAGTATTTTCTTTATTCTTTGAAATTAGTTTGAGATAAATACTTAACTCATTAATTTTCAGACTTTCTTTGTTTCTAATATATGCACAGATCTGTCTCTAAGTACCTCTTTATCTTTATCCCCAAAGTCAGTTTAAATTATTTTCTGTTTCCTGTTAAACTTTACTTTCGAATTATTAGAAGTTTTCTTAATTTCCAAATATGTAGAGATTTTCTAGCTGTGTAATTTCATTCCTTTGGAATTTGTTGACTTTTGCTTTATAACTGAATATTGTAAATTGTTAATTTAAAACACTTTCACATGTGCTTATAATTAATGTTTATTCTGAAAGTTTCTATATATATCCAGTAGGTCAATTATGTTTATTTTTGTTTCTCTTATAGCGTCACTTTTCCACCCTCTGTATATCCTATAAGTTACTGAGAATTTATGTGTTAAATATCTCCACTGTGATTATGTATTCATCTATTTCTCTTTGTAGGTCTGATAATTTTACTTTTATGTATTTTGAGTCTCTGTCATTGGGAATAAATACAGTTGTAATTGGTATATCTTCTAGATGAGTTGAACCTTTTATAATTATAAATATAGGCACACCCATTTTTATCCAGTTTACAAATTAGATTTATCTACCTGGAATACTTAAGCCATTTATATTATCTATAATTACTGATATATTATGAATTAAATCTAGCCTCTTGTGTTCTTCAATAGTGTGTATATAGTTATGTCATTGTTTTTCTGCTTGTAGATTGCCTTGACTACTTATTATTTCACTCTATTTCTGTGTATTCATGTATTATACACTCTGTTTTTATTACTTTAGCAGTTATCCTAAATTTATAACATGTTTTCTTAATTTATCAAACTTGACATTGAGTCTATGTTTATTCTCGTCCTGGACCATTTTATCCAGAGTCTGCAGCCTTTGGGGGTCCCAACTTAAACATGGTGAATATTTTTTTACATCGACACTTTGGGCAAACTCTGAGCCATTCTTTCTGCCCTTGTAACTTGATGCTGCCTATCTTTAGCCAAAGTTTGCAGATTTATGCAAATGCCTTCAGGGCTAAAGCTCTTTTGTCCTCTTAGAACTCTGCCTACCCCTTCGGGTGGGTGGCTCTCCCCAGAATTTTGCTGGATTCACCTAGCTGGGTAGCTCTTGGAAGCTTTTAAGGTATGTTAAAAATGCATTATTTAGGTATATTAGTTGACTTCAGGAAAAAAGTTGGTACAAATAATCTATCCCATTAGAATGGAAAAGGTAGACTAATTTTTTAAAAAATAAATATATAAAAGGCAGTAACCTTTTCCTACTATATTTGTGGCAACTTTAAATTTTTTATTTTACTGTATTTTTGAGGATTCTGCATTTGTTTAGAAAGGTTATTGCACCTGCGATCACATAAATATGTATTTATATTTCTTCTAATTTGTTAAAATTTTTAATAGTAAATCTTAATCCATTTCTATTCTTAGATATAAAGTATGTACTGAGGAACAAAATGGATTTTTTTTCCTCAAATAGTTCAGAAACATTACCAGGATACTTTGTTGAAGTTATCTCCCAATATTCTAGTAACTTCTAATACCTCCTTGATTTTATGTATTATTTTCTTCCATTGACATATATCATACTTGTATTAGTAGCGCACTAACTTAATTTTGCACTCTTATAGCATATTTTAATCTCTTTAAGACAAGTCTATCTATTCTTCTCATAAAAATTAATGAATAATTTAAAATTTGCAACTTTAATTTAATAAATTATAGGAGCATATATATTTCACAGTTATGATACAAAATCACGCCCTTGGCTCGCTCATTTATGGTCACAGAAAGTGCAAACATTAATCACGCTTTGCAATGCCTATAATTTAGGGTATAATAATCAACTTAGTTGCTTTTAAATATTGTTGGCCTAAGACAGACTGGAAGCATATTTTGAAGCAGGTGCATTTATACAATGTGTACCCTTCATTCATTTGTTATGAGTATTCCTAAACAAAAGCATGAGATATAAGAGCCATTGTTTTTTTAACTGCTTGGATATGTGAAAATAGGAAAAAAATAGGTATGATAAAATCAAATATTTTAGACAAATTATGAAATTACAAACACAAGTAGAGAAGGCTTCTGTTACCTAGTCTTAAGTTCAACAATATATTTCCTGCAATCTGGTTATTTTCACTGAGTGTGATGTACCACTCAGAGAACATGCTCATTTATTTTTATTATTGTGAAGTTCAACACTATTTGTGCTGCTTTATACAATCCACAGATACATGTTATTGGTTAGAGAACTTATTTATTTTGTTATGGTCAGTGAAAGAATATTAAAGGAAGAAAGGCCAATACAGATAATTTTAAAAATCATTGACTGATTTCTTCTTTTTTTATTTTTTTTAATATATTTTATTGAGTTTTTACAGAGAGGAAAGGAGAGAGACAGAGAGTTAGAAACATCGACGAGAGAGAAACATCAACCAGCTGCCTCCTGCACACTCCCCACTGGGGATGTGCCCGCAACCAAGGTACATGCCCCTGACCGGAATCGAACCTGGGACCTTTCAGTCCGCAGGCCGACGCTCTATCCACTGAGCCAAACCGGTTTCGGCTGATTTCTGATAGGAGGTTAAGAAATTTATCAGTGTTCATGTGATTAAAGAACACATTTTTTTAAAAAAAATTCAAGCTGTTAATTCTGACAAAATAATAATGTTTTAGATTAAAATCTAGCATAGAACCTGTTGTTTGTAATAATCTTTAACTCAAGAGCAGTGTTTCATTTTGCTTTAGATGTTCTCTGATCAAAAAAGTGCCGTAGGTAGGAAGAATTGGCTGGATGAGTGGTCAAACTTACGTCATTGTTTAAAAATATCTTCCATTAGGTTATTTATCTTCCTTTAGTCTCATATTTTCAATCAACTTAAGAGCTCTATTAGGAAAGTCAGAAACCCTTTTGTTGATATTAAATTTGTATTCAGCATTTTTAAGAGTTATTTAAAGAAAGTTATGTGCAAAAATTATGTGTAAAAGAATAAGGTACTTAGACTGTTTTCTTATAGATTACAGGTTTATTTATTGTTGTTATTATTATTGTGAAGTTCAATACTATTTGTGCTGCTTAAAAAATCCACAAATGTTCATTAAAGATTATGAAGTGTGGAAGCCAATAGTTTTAAGAAGTGCCAGTTACAAAACATTTTATGGAAATTAAAAATTCTTGAGAAGTCAATGTCTACATTTTTATATCTCAGATGAGAACTCATTTGGAGGAAACATAGTACATGCTGTGCCATGCAGATGCATATTTGAGGTAATCAAGACTGAAGCAAATACAGGACGGAAGGAACTGTAACATCAGGTGGGAAATCCAGAAAAGATATAACCACAAGTTTTATTTTATTATTTTTTTATATTTTATTGATTTTTTACAGAGAGGAAGGGAGGGGGATAGAGAGTTAGAAACATCAATGAAAGAGAAACATCAATCAGCTGCCTCCTGCACACTCCCTACTGGGGATGTGCCTGCAACCAAGGTATATGCCCTTGACAGGAATCAAACCTGGGACCCTTCAGTCCGCAGGCCGATGCTCTATCCACTGAGTCAAACCGGTTTGGGCAAACCACAAGTTTTAATTACTCACATTTTAATCACACAGCGTCTTCCTGGAGTAAAATTTCTTCTTTTGAACAATATTATCTTTGCCTTTCAGAAGTACCTTTGTCAGAAAAACTTGTTCCTAATTTATTTTTAAGAGATCTCACTGACCTGATGTGGTATACAAATCTATCCTTACAAACTTCTCTGAAGCCCCCAGGTTCATTTTTTCTTCCACCTCTTGGTGTTATATTCCTTTACACTTTCCCTTAGGGCTGGCATGATGGACATCTGCTACTTCTCCATAGAGAATGGCAACTTCTCAGAGAGCCGTAATGTGAGGTGAATCAACTGTAGATCATGAAAAGGCAATTTTAAAGGAGTAAAACTAGAGGATGTTGAAAGAAATGCTATAAGGAATCATAAAATATTGAACAAAGATTGAGAATTGAGACTTAGGCTATGGAACCTGTATCTTTGAACTTATCAGGAATAGCCTGTAGGAATTTATTGAAAAACATAAGAGACAGCATGTAGAAGCATGGTTTGAGTTTACTTGATACAGAATTCTAGAAAGGATACATTCGCATTATAGTATTTTAAATGGGAAAAGAACTATCATGATGTAGTTCATCAAAAAAGTGTATTTGAAAATCCAACACCTGATGTTAAAAGAGATATAGTCAGTCCATGAAAACCATTAGTTGGAAATTCAAACTGTTCCATACCTGATTTCACAATATCAGAATAAATAGTTTATATCTGTACATAAACACTCTCCCCTCCCCTCCCCTCCCCTCCCTTCCCCTCCCTTCCTCTCCCTTCCCCTCCCTTCCTGTCTCATGGGCCACCTCACGTCTTGTCTTCCCACTACAAAGAGAGCCTCCCACAGCCCCTGCTGGTTCACTCTGCCCCATAGGGCAACCTCCACATGGCCCTGCCCAGCACGTGGTGGTATTCTCCTCTCCCAGGCTGTGAGTATATGTGACTGAGACACTGGTGTCAATGTTGCCTATCCAGTGTCGGGTGCTGTGCATTTGGCCATCTCAAACCTTCTAGTGACTGGGATCCTTCTTTCACTAAGAGGATGAATGGGAGGGGATTAGAATAGTCTGTAGACATAAACTTTGGTGTTTCTCTTATTTTCCAAATGCACACGGTCAGTCCTTTCAGCTTTAACCAAGGTCATATCAGGAGTTAGTCTCTTAGGAAGATTTGTTTTGTCACCAGTTTTTGCAATGATTTGTGGTAAATTCTTTCAGTGCACTGCAGTGTGCTATACTTTGTCTGCCTCTAAAAGATAGTTCATTAGCCTCTAATCCCATAGTCCCCAGAAAGGGAACAATAGAAACCTAACAGTTTAAGAAACCATAATGTTTTTAATAATTATTCCTTGAATCTAGTCCAAACTGGACTGATTAGAAATCAGTTTCTAGGAAGAAAGACTACTTTAAAAAGTTTATAAACTCTTGTTAGTATGCATGGAGCAGAATTTTGTGACACTAAATGAAGAAAATTAATCATTCTAATATGTTTACCAAAGCTTTTAGTTACCAGTGACAATGAAAATGGGGGTTAAGTGCATAGATTAGGTGTTGCAAACTCAAATAATGACAGGAACCAGGCAGGTAATTAAATGGGTGAAGCAGGGTGGATGATGATCTAATTTTAAATGTAGGCAAGTAATTAAAATGTTTTTAAAATACTGTATAAGCCAAATAAAACACATCTGTGGACCACATGTCCAGGAGCGACCCTAAGCAACTTTTAAAGTCCTACTCATTCTTCAAGGCCTTCATTGTATGCCTGTCTTTCCAAGAATTCTGTTATAGCAGACACAGCCCAAGCTGATTCTGACCTTGGAGTTTTTATTGAACTAGTAATTAGAATTACAAAATATTGCACCTTTGCTTTCACTATTTCCTCAGTGAGGTTTTTTTCCGTCATTTTACTGAAGGTCCTTGGGAACAGAGATCACTTATTACGTTTCTCTCGTTCTCCCACATTGACATCACTTTACCAGTACTCAGTCAATAATGATGCTAGAAGTAGTAATAGCAGTACGTAACATTTATAAAGCTCTTTCCATGAGTGTGTTATGTTTCTATTTGTTATTACATATATTACTTAATCTTCACAGCAAACTTGTGAGTACATACTACCTTCAGCCTATTTTACTGAACAGAAAACTGAGGCACAGGGAATTTAAGTGACTGGTCAGGGTCACACAGCTGGTAAGGGCTGGAGCCAATAAGTTTGGCCAGTTCCTATAATATGTCTGCGTGGCCTCCATGCTACAATTATTAATTAATTCAACATTATTAATAAAACATAGCCAAGAGTTTAAAACTTTTGTACCAAAATGTTTACAGTAGTGCTAGAAATTTTTAAAAGATGTCAGGGTGAAACAGCATTATGTTTTATTCCCATTCCCATCCCCTTTCTGTATTTTGTCCATTTTTTACTCCTAGTAAGAAATGGAATAGTAGAGTTAACATAGCATTGTTATGCCCATAAGATGTCAAAATAGCCAGGTAATTTGTTCAAACTCTTCATTCAAATTTAATTGTTATATCAGTTAAATTCACCAGTTTGGTAGTTTTGTGTGTGCAATTAGCAGTTTAACAGCCAAGCAGGGAATATTAAATAGTTTTGTAAGAACTTAGGAGGAAAGAAGAAAACCCTTAGTGATGAGGAAGTTGCTTTTTCTGCAATGGGATATTGTAATGAACAGGGAAATTATCTCAGGGAAATTGTGACTGGGTGAGGTGTGTCAGTGTTTGATGCCAGCTTCATTAATGTTTCTTCCCTAAGTGGAAAAAAACACAATGCTATTTATGCATTTTCTGTTTCAGTGTACATTTAGTATTATAACAATATCCGATAATCATTTATGAGAGCAAGTTACTCTGAAATTGTATTGCTAATTCTGTCTACTCTTTGCTTACATAAAAATAGAGTTCATTTTGTAACACATAAGAAACTCTATCTTCCTTCTCTAACTTTAAGATGCTAATATGTTTACCAAATCCACTTATGTAGTTTTTGGTATATTCTGACACCACTTGAGAATTGCTTGGCTCTGTGGCTACTGCGAAACACTTTAACAGTTTGATATTTATTATTAGGGTATATGCAGTGTAGGATGCTCTAGAAAAAAACAAAGGTACAGTCCTTTGTCCTATCTACCTCAATCCCTGTTCTGGCCAGGATAACTTTAAATGTGTCTCCATAGCTACAGACACGTAACTCATGACATTTGAACATAGTCCTTTGACATCATTGTGGATGTGATGTAGCAACTTTCATATCTGTCCTTAAGGTTTCTCACTGATGCTCTGGTTGGCACCCTACCATATGTCTACACCTAATATTGGCCAGCACCACTATATATTTTAGCTTTTCTGCTGGCAATCAAAGTTTGTCTATCTTAAGTTTCATTCCCTCAGGACCATGCATTCTTTCAAGTTGTAATTGGTGCTAATGGAATAATTTGATAGACTAATCTCTGATAATGTTACTTTTCTTAAGTAAAAGTCTATTATAGTCTAGTTAAAATGCACAGTGCCTTTAAAAGGTCTTTAAGGAGTGACAGGAAAATGAGACTTCTGACAGACCAATCAAGAGTAGATATTTTAGTGAGTGGGGACTTTTATAACTCTACAACTTATGCCAGCTAAGTAGAGAGTATTTCCCTAAAACTCTTAGATGCACATTGATTCATGTAACAGCAAACTGGCCATTGTACCACACACATCACATACCACACACACACCTCAACCCACACACACACACACACACACACACACACACACACACACACACTCACACTCACTCACTCTCTCTCTGATTCTTTCTCAACTCTGCAGGGTGTATAAACAATACACTTGTGCACTAACTAAAAGCATAGCAATGAAAAGATACAAATTCAGATAGCATAACAAAATGTATAGAAAATTTTATTTGACATTAAAAAGTTAGTTTTGATGCTCAAAACTTTAAACGACTGAAATATTTCACTATTGAGAAATATTTAAATATATTTTATACCCATTAATAAATGTTGCACTTAATATTATTTAAATAGTTACAAAACAAAGTTAAGTGAAAAAAAATGCAACAGTTTATATGTGTGTAAATGTGTGCGCATGCACATGTGCACCCAAACACACACACACACACACACATATTTATAAAGCCCTATATATTCAGTATAAGACAGGAAGTCTATAAAATGCTACTTGAGTAATTTTTATGTGTGGGTGAGGCTTTAACAGGAAGTCACATCTCATCACATATCAGAGGACAAGTACGGGGTGGCGGGGAGCCTTGTGTGTGGGGAGTGTGGGTGAGGTTTTATAGATCTGCTCAGCGCTCCCCTCAAGTCCCCACTGATAAGTGACGCATCTGAGGAAACTCTTTGAAGCCAGTGGAAAAGCTACTAGGAAGGGAGGACAAAACAATCCGCACAATGTGTACAGGGAAAGAAAGTGTTCTAGACGGCATGGAGAAACTATAATGGGGGGGCCGTTAGGTACAGGAGTACTCAGAAGGGCGCCTGGTTGTGGGGCTAAGTTGATCCTGGAGTGCAAGCTATTCTGATTCCACTGAACAAAGCCTGAAATAAAACCTGAAAAGGCTTTAACTGTTTATCAGTACCTTAACTGCACCTCAGAACAAAGCTCAAGAATATTTTAAAAATGTACAAATATGCAACACTCAATAAGATAAAACTCGCAAAGTCGGCATCTCATCTAAAATTACTTGTCAGGCAAAGTGGCAAGAAAATGCGACCTTTAATGAGGAGAAAAATAAATCAATAGAAAGAGACAGAAATGACACAGATGGTAGAATTAATAGATAAGGAAATCAAGAGTTATTTTCAATAGATTCCATATATTCCAGAAGGTAGAGGCAAGAATGAACATTAAGGAGATATATGGAAGATATAAAAAAGGTCCTACTTAAATTTTAGAGATAAAAAACGCAATGTGTGAGATGAAAAATACACTAGATCATATTAATTGAAGATTAACTGCAAATTATACATTATAAAAGAAAAGTGAATCAGAGGCCAGGATTATGAAAAAGTTATCCAAACTTTTATAT
>NW_006285040.1:1877939-1880695 GCF_000327345.1 Myotis davidii
ATATCATATATTTTTTTCTATAGTACATATAGTACTATATATAATATATATGTATATTTATATACATATGTATATACATACATATATACATATACACATACACACACACACACGCACACCAAAATAAGACCCACATTAGCTCTGGGGTGACTTCAGGTGTCCTAATATATGTGTAATAGGGAATCCTTGAATAAGAGAAGAGAAAAACAGAGATACTATTTGAAAAAGTATGGCTCAAGAAAATGAGAAGACAAACAATAGACTGGGCGAAAATATTTGCAAGTGATGCATCTGATATATGAGCATTATTCAACAAATATAAATAACTCTTAAATTCAACTATTAGAAAATGAACAACCTCATTGGAATATGGGCAAAATATCTGAACAGACACCTTACCCAAGAAGATATGTAGATGGCAAGTAAGCATATGAAAAGATGTTCAACATCATGTCAGTGTAGAATTGATAATTAAAACAACCATGAGGTACCACTACACACCTATTAGCCAAAATCTGAAACATGAACCAACACCAAACAAATACTGACAAGCATATGGGATAACAGGAACTCTCATTCATTGTTGGTGGGGAGGAAAACTGGTACAGTCACTTTGAAAAACAGTTTGGCAGTTTCTTATAAAACTACACATACTCTTACCATTCTTATAAAACTAAACATACTCTTACCATATGATCCAATAATTCCGCTTCTAGGTATTTACCCTAATTAATTGAAAACTTGTTTCTACACAAAAACCTGCACATGGATTTTTTATGACAGTTTGACTTATAATCGCTCCAAATTAGAAACAACTAAGATATTCTTCAGTAGGTGAGCGGATAAATAAACTGTGATACATTCAGACAGTGGACTATTCTTCAGCATTAGAAACAAATGAGCTATCAAGCCAATGAAAAAACACAGAGGAAACTTAAGTGCATGTTACTAAGGGAAAGAAGCAAATCTGAAAAGGCTATATGTGGTGTAATTCAAACTGTATGACATTCTGGAAAAGGCAAAACTATGGAGTCAGTGAAATGATTAGTAGTTTCCAGAGATTGGGGGAGGGAGAGATGAATAGGTAATGCACAGAGGATGTTTAGGGCAGTGAAATTTTTCTAATGGTACTACAGGGGTGGATGCATGTCATTATACATTTGTCAAAACCTATTGTATGTGAAAGCATGAACTCTAAAGTAGACTATGGACTTTGGATGATAGCGATATGTCAGTATAGATTCACTGATTATAACACATGTACCACTCTGGTGTAGGATGTCAAGAATGGCGAAGTTGTGCATGTGTGGGTACAGGGGTATACGGGAAGTTTCTGTGCTTCCCCCTAAATTTTGCTGTAAACCTAAAACTTCTCCAAAAAATAAAGTATATTAATTGAAAAATAGTGGCCAGGAATTTTCCAAATTTGATAAAAATGATAAACTCTGAGGTCCGAGAAATTCTACAAGGCCTGAACACAAAAAATAAAGCTGCACCATGAAAAGCCCAATGAGATTGTTTGTAAACAGTGATAAGGAAAAAATCTTAAGAGCTCTCAATAAAAGATATATTTTGTAGAGACACAAAAATAAGAATAAGAGCAGACTTTTTCTCAGCAGTAATGGAAGCCAGAAAAAAGTGGAGCAACATCTTCAAAGTATTGAAAGAAACAAAAGCCTGTCAACATAAAATTCTTGTTCAGTGAAAATACCTTTCAAAAGGAAGATAAAGCTCTTTTAGACATACAGATGCTGAAAGAATTCATCACTAACAGACTTGTACTCCAAGAAATGATAAAGGGAGTTCTTTGCAGGGAAGAAAAATGTTACCAGATACAAATCTGAGTAGACAAAAAGGGAGGAAGAGCACTGGAAATGATAAAATGATATAAACGTCCTGTGTTTTTCTTTTATCTGAAAAATCTCTTTAAATAGAATCAAGTGTTTAAAGCTAACAAGACTGAATTGTGGAATTCATAATATATGTAGAAGTACACTGAATGGTTACAATAGAACAAAGACTGTGAGAGGGGAGATCTAAGTACAGCATAGGAAGGCTCTTTTATTGTATGTACAGTGGGTTAACATTAATAGAAGGTACACTAAGATAAGTTAAAGAGGTATCCTGAAATTTCCAATGCAACCACTAAAAGTCAAAAGCAAGCAAGCACACAAAAACCAGTTCATAAAGCTTGTAGTTAAATAACGGAGATATAATGGAATTACAAAAAATACTTCATTCAAGAGAAGGTGGCAAGGAGAGAAAAATGGAACAAAATGTAAGTGGAGCAAATAGAAAACAATCAGCAAGATAGTAGAGTTCAACACAACCATATCAATAACTACATCATGTGGCTTGGCACTCCAGTTAACATGCAGAGAGAGAGGCATATGTTAGATTTGAAAGTGAATCCCCACTATAAACTGCCTTCAAGACAAGCATTTAAGTAGAAAGGCACAAAAAGGTTAAAAGTAAAATAGGAATTTATATATTACATGCTAACATTAACCAGCAGAAAGAGAGAGTGGTTTGGGTTTGGCCAAGATATACTAAACTGGACACAAAATGCATGAACTATAGGAAAAAAATCATTAAATAGTACTTCACCGAAATTGAAATGTTTGCTCTTTAAAAGATATTGTTACAGAAATGAAAAGGCCTGTAATTGACTGAGAAAAAATATTTTCAAAATATATATTTGACTAGGGTTTTATATTTATACTATGTCTGGAACTCTTACAACTCATTAATAATCA
>NW_006285040.1:1881218-1881688 GCF_000327345.1 Myotis davidii
ATTCAACTATAGAAAATGAACAACCTCATTGGAATATGGGCAAAATATCTGAACAGACACCTTACCCAAGAAGATATGTAGATGGCAAGTAAGCATATGAAAAGATGTTCAACATCATGTCAGTGTAGAATTGATAATTAAAACAACCATGGGGTACCACTACACACCTATTAGCCAAAATCTGAAACATGAACCAACACCAAACAAATACTGACAAGCATATGGGATAACAGGAACTCTCATTCATTGTTGGTGGGGAGGAAAACTGGTACAGTCACTTTGAAAAACAGTTTGGCAGTTTCTTATAAAACTAAACATACTCTTACCATATGATCCAATAATTCCGCTTCTAGGTATTTACCCTAATTAATTGAAAACTTGTTTCTACACAAAAACCTGCACATGGATTTTTTTATGACAGTTTGACTTATAATCGCTCCAAATTAGAAACAACTAAGATATTCTTCAGT
>NW_006285040.1:1883039-1885040 GCF_000327345.1 Myotis davidii
GAATTTATATATTACATGCTAACATTAACCAGCAGAAAGAGAGAGTGGTTTGGGTTTGGCCAAGATATACTAAACTGGACACAAAATGCATGAACTATAGGAAAAAAATCATTAAATAGTACTTCACCGAAATTGAAATGTTTGCTCTTTAAAAGATATTGTTACAGAAATGAAAAGGCCTGTCATTGACTGAGAAAAAATATTTTCAAAATATATATTTGACTAAGGTTTTATATTTATACTATGTCTGGAACTCTTACAACTCAACATTAATAAGACAATCCAATTTTAAAATGGCCAAAGACTTGAACAGACATTTCACTAAAGAAGATAGATGAATATCATATTAGTACTTTACAAGTTGCTCAATATCAATAGTCCTCTATAGAAATTTAAATTAAAACCACAAAAAGCTTCTCATACATAGCCTCTAGAATCACTAATAATAAAACACTAATTATTTCAAGAGTAGGCAAGGACTTGAAAGAACTGGAACTCTCATATAACCTAGTGGGAATGTAAAATGGTAAACCACTTTTGAAAGCAGTTTGCCAATTTCTTCCCAAGCAAAACAGATGCCTCTCAAATGACCAGACATTCTACTCCAAAGCATTTATCCAACAGAAATGAAAGCATTTGTCTACAGAAAGATTTATATAAATGTTCATAGCAGCTCTATTTGTAGTAGCTAAAAACTGGAAACAACTCAAATATCCATCAAGAGGTGAATGGATAAATGCTTTGTGGTGTATACATATAATGGACATCTAATCAATGATTTAAAAAATGAACTTTTACAACACACAATATCATGGTTGAATCTCAGAAGAATTATGCTGGGTGAGAGAAGCCAGATGCCCCTCTACAAAAATGAGTACATATTATATGGTTCCATTTATTAAAATTTTAAAGAATGAAAATCTATATGACACAACGCAGGTTATTGGTTGCCCCGGGGGAGGAATCATGAGAAGATGGGGGAGATGGATAACAACGGGGTACAAGGAAACTTGGGTGATAAATATGTTCATCATCTTAAATGTGGTGATACTCTCCTGAGTGTATCCATATGTTAAACATAATCAAACTATAGTCTTTATTTTTTTAAAAATATATTCTATTGATTTTTTTACAGAGAGGGATAGAGAGTTAGAAACATCCATGAGAGAGAAATATCCATCACCTGCCTCATGCACAACCCCCACTGGGGATGTGCCTGCATGCCCTTGACCGGAATCGAACCCACGACCCTTCAGTCTGCAGGCCAATGTTCTATCCACTGAGGCAAACCGGCCAGGGTAAGTCTTTAAATATGTATAGTAAATATGCCAGTTTTCCATCAGCAAAGCTGTACATTTTTTGAAGATGCCAGAGACGTTTGTAGAGTGGTGAAGGCATCCCAGAATATGGCTACCTGAATGTAAGGTATAACTCGCTGGAAACAGCTTCTCTACTGGTCGGGGCTTCCAGGGACGCCTAGAGAGAGAATTTCCTATTAAAAACCTGAGTCTGACTTTTTTGGAGCTGTCATTGTACTATTTAGTTTAATATGCTCTACATCCCATTGCATTGCAATGTGGACAAATGGAAAGAGAAAAGGATTTCTAGGTTATATAACAAGGTAACATAGTACAGTTAGTGGGCACTAACTTTGATAGTCAATGACCTTAGATCCTTAAATACAGATAATAAAAATGTGTGAGAAGTGATCTGGGCTAAAAATCACTAAGTAGTTTTCTAGAGCTACATATAAAATTAACCTCATGTTTAAATATCTGAATATATCCATATGGAGTCACAATATGCTGGTTGACATTAGGATGAAGTAATTTACAAATATTTTTCTGAAATGAATTGGTTCTATTTCAAAGTTTTAACAAGGTACATGCCCTTGACTGGAATCAAACCTAGGACACTCCAGTCTGCAGGCTGACACTCTATCCACTGAGCCAAACCAACTAGGGCTCTTTCAATAACCTTAAGTTTCCTTCCTTATGGCTC
>NW_006285040.1:1886416-1909507 GCF_000327345.1 Myotis davidii
AACAAATATTTTGATAAATATTCCTGCACCTAGAATAAACTCATCTGTAAACTTTCATGTACACTTCTGCTTCTACGATGGGTCTTCATGGGAATAGCTCTTAATATTGCACTTAGAAACATGCATCTTTGATCCTTTTAGGTTTGAATGATTTTTGTTTGTTTTTTATATAAAAATCTGGCTTTGGTTTACCAGAGCGTAAATATGGAAGTTATAGAAGTTGATTTGGTGAAAAAGTACATTATTCATAGTATTTAAAATAAAATTTATTCTGATCAGCTACATTACCCTATTTAAAATGCACAAACTCTGATATTAAAATTTTATTCTTCCCATGAAGAAATTTCTGTCCTTGGACCTTGATCTACTTGTTACAAAGAAATATTACAAAAAGATAGTAATTGCCTACAATGCTTTGTCAGTGTCCATTTTTCCCACTGAGGGAATGGCCAGTGCCATCTGAGAACAATAACTCTTATTTACTAACAATGCCTGTATTTTTCCTTTTTGTAATTTCCCCACTTATATACATGGCATTTTATATTTCTTACTAGAGGCCTGGTGCACAAATTTGTGCACAGGTAGGCTCCCTCGGGGTGGCCTGCGGGGACCAGGCCCCAGCTCAGGCCCCCAGGGTCACAGCCCCAAAAACCCCACCTGGCACCCTGCCTGGCACTACATAGCCTCCTGCTCGGTTGTTTGGTCGCCCCTCACCAACGCCCCTGCTGGCTGGGTTGCCCCACGCAGCCTGCTGTTCGGTCGTCTGTTCAGTTGCAATGGTTGCTTAGGCTTTTATATAGATAGATGCTTCTATGCTATCCTGCTGTGAGAAAGACTAGTAATTACATCTAATTAGAACAGATTAAAATGCTATGACTCATGGAAGTAATGAAAGTTGATTATGTTTTGCACAAGGCATAAATCCCAAACCTACATGTTGCACTTGAAATTAGTTTACAACCTGATCAGCAGCATAATAACAGTGTGTGAAGGCCCACCATGGTGCTTGTTTTTCTAAATGCACTTCTCACTCTCCCCAGTTCTTAGCCTTGTCATGAAGGACCCATCTTCCTTTAGGCAGAAAAAGAAAGACCAGTTTGATTTTCTTAAACATTAGTTTACTTTATAATGTTTTGATTTTAGGTAAGTTAAGTCATAGTCACATGTGAGAACTGGATGAAGTCTGTGCTTTAAAAAGAATGAACAAAAAAATAGTTTTCCATTTCAAGAGACATCAAGACCAAAACACTGTTTTCAGTTTTAAGATTTTCTAGGTTAAGAAGGATAAAATGCAATCTAGTGATAATTATTTCCTTTTAAACAATGACTTCTTTTTTATAATGGGCTCAGCGTGAATGTTCATTTCAGTTATAGTCCAGTTCACAAAGATCCCTCCTGAATACATCTAACATATGCAGTTTTATAGTGGAGCAGAGGGAGACATTACATACAAATAGATTTGTGCCATAAACACATAGGGGCATGAGGGATTGTCTAGGACCGTGGTCAGCAAACTGTGGCTCGTGAGCCACATGCGGCTCTTTGGCCCCTTGAGTGTGGCTCTTCCTAAGCCTTAGGAGTACCCTAATTAAGTGAATAACAATGTACCTACCTATATAGTTGTAAGTTTAAAAAATTTGGCTCTCAAAAGAAATTTCAGTCGTTGTACTGTTGATATTTGGCTCTGTTGACTAATGAGTTTGCCGACCACTGGTCTAGGATGAAGAGAGAAAACAAAGCCAACATAAAAACTTCAAAAGGATTGAATTGAAATTCTAGAATGTAAGAAATTTTCATTTATTTACCCATCTGACATGAAGATCATAACTTTATGAAATATAATGTGTTAAAATGTTTTCTTAAGTCCAATAAGATAAGTCTGATAACACATTGGCATTGTGTGGACATAGCTTCATTAATCGGAGTCAGATACCCCCTTGGGGAGATACAAGCAGTGTTTACTCTATAGGTGGGTATATGTGAGCTCCAGCCATATTATGTGTAACTTAAATCCGTGGTCATAGTAACTATGAAAAGGAACAAGATTATACACTATGAGGTGTATTTATGTGATGGGACTATTATTCTGTGATTTCTTCTTGGTGTACAACAAAGAAAAAAGTTATTGAGACATCTGATAACATCTTTGAAGGCAAAAATAAGATTGGGAGCATGGAAAAGAAATGTACAGAGTTACCTTTAAGGGAAAAAAACAGTAAATATTACTCTGTTCTAAATGAAGAGAAGGATAATAAAGATTTTTCCTTCTAGAAATTCGGAGTGACTTATTAAAAGAAACAATTCTTTTATTATAATATCTGCATGCTCATTTCTTCTGTGTTTCTTTTGCATGGCTGAATTTCATTGGAAATAATTGCATATCATAAACCAAGAGTCGAATTTCAAAATGGATTATGTGAGGGTTATAGGAATGATAACATGTCTGTGTTCTAGCACTTTCCCCACTCTCTATCACTATTTTATACATTCTCATTTCTTCTCAAACCTCCAAATTCTATCCTCTTTTCAGATGATGTTCTAGATTCCTATTTTTCAAATGATGTCCTTACTTCCTACTTTCCTGATTATTGAAATAATCAGAAGAGTTATTCTACAAGAGCCCAGCACCATGCACTGCCTTCTCACTTTTTATAAGATTAACTAAGCTTCTTTGTAAAGTATGTCCCTTAAATTTGTTCTCAAAAATCTATTTCATCTCATCTTAAGAACATTGAACCAACAATTCTCTCACTCTACTATGTCATAAATTCCTCTCTCTTTATGGGATCATTCCTATAAAAATATACCAACCCTGTAATTTTATTAATGTAAAAATATCTTTATTTTCTTCTCTAGTTAATGTTCTATTTCTTTACTCCCCTCTATAGCAAAATTCCTTGAGCAGGGTATCTATACATATCTACAATTCTGCTCCTCCTTTCCTCCCTTCAGTCTATTGTAGTTAAACTCCCCTCCCCATCACTCCAGAAAAATTACTTCTGGAAATATCACCAGAGATCACATAATGAAAAAGTCCAATAATTCTCAGTCCTGTTTTAGTTGACTTAACAGCAGCATTTGGCACAACTGATCATTCCTCTTTCATAGACTTTCCTTACTTAGCTTCCAGGATAACACATGTTCTTGGTTTTGCTCCTATAAAACTCACTCTTCTTGCTAGTCTCCTTTGATGGTTGCAATATGTATTTTATTTGCTTTTTAAGAATACCAAGTGGTAGCACACTTTACTGAATTTATTAATTCTATTAATTTTTGGTTATTCTTTAGGGTTTTATATATATGTAGTATCATGTCATCTACAGACAGTGACAGGTTTACTTCTTGCTTTCTAGTTTGGATGCCTTTTATTTCTTGTCTGATTGCTGTGGCTAGAACTTTCAATACTGTATTGAATAATAGTGGTGAGAGTGGGCATTCTTTTCTTGTTCCTAATCTTGGAGGAAAAGCTTTCAGCTTTTTACCATTGAATATGATGTTAGCTGTGGTCTTGTCATATATAGTGTTTATCATGTTGTGAAAGTTTCTTCTATACCCTCTTTGTTGAGAGTTGGATATTGAATTTTGTCAACTGCTTTTTTCCCCATCTATTGCAATGATCATAAAATTTTTCTCCTTGGTTTTGTTGATGTGATGAATCACATTAATTATTCTGTGGCTCTTGAACTATGCTTGCTTCCCTGGTATAAGCCCCACTTGATCATGGTGTATAATCCTCTTAAAGTACTACTGAACTAGTTTTTTAGTGTTTTGTTGAAAATTTTTGCATCTATGTTCATTAGGGATATTGGCCTTTAATTCCCTTTTGTTGTGGTGTTTGTCTAGTTTTGGTACCAGGGGTGCTGGCCTTGTAGAATAGTTTTGGAAGCATTCCTTCCTCTTCCGTTTTTGTAATGATTTGAGGATAGGTATTAGTTCTTTAAATGTTTGGTACAATTCACATGTAAAACTCTCTGGTCCTGGGGTTTTGTTTATTGGGAGATTTTGCTTTTTTTATTACTGCTTCAATTTAATTGCTAGAAATTTATCTGTTCAGATTCACTCTTTCTTCCTGATTTAGTTTTAGAAGGTGTATGTTTCTAGAAATTTACCCATTTCTTCTAGATTGTCTAAAATTAATATACAGAAACCCATTGTATTTCTGTATATTAACAAATGATCAGAAGGAGAAATTAAGAAAACAATTTGATTTACAATTGTACCCCCCAAAAATAAAATACCTAGGAATAAATTTAACCACAGTGATAAAGAACTGTATTCTGAAAATTATAAGATACTAGAGGCCTGTTGCAGAAATTCGTGCATGGGTAGGGTCCCTAGGCCTGGCCGGTGATCAGGGCCAATCAGGGCCTCTGGCTGCCGGCTGGGTCCTTCCTTTCTCAGTTGCCGGCTGCTGGCTGGGGCCTTCCTTCATCCCACGCCACCCGCTGGTGTTCAGTGCATGTCATAGTGAGTGATCAAACTCCCGTATCCCGGTCAAACTGCCGAGGATATTAGCCTTTTATATATATAGATTGAAGAAAGAAATGTAAGAGGACACCAAAAAAAGGATGGATGTATTGTACTCATGGATTAGAAGGCTTAATATTATTAAAATGACCATACTACCCAAAGCAATCAACAGATTCAATGCAACTCTTATAAAAATACCAATGAAATTTTTCTCAGAACTAGAACAAATAACCCTAAAAATTATATGGAATCACCAATAGCCAAAGGAGTCTTGAGAAAAAATAAGTTGGAGGTATCACACTTCCTGATTTGTTGGTATATATAGTTAAGGACAACTACCATAGAAAGATCCTTTATGAGAAATTTCTCATCTCATTCCTTTTTTAAAAATCTATATTTATTTATACAACATCAGTGAAATTTCACTAGGGGAATGATAGTCTAACATAAATGAATGTTTCCAATAGTAAAAGTGGTAATTTAAAATAAAGTATTGTGTTAAGTCATTCCTTTTTGTCTTCTCAGTCTCCAGAATCATGCCTGTTCTATATTGACCCCTTAACCCAGGTGTAAGTGAACTAAAGGAAGACTGAATGGCTATTTCATGAGAGATACTGTTAATTTATCTCCCAATATAGCAAATGCTTCAAATTATATATATTGATGTTTCACAATCTTGAATTTATAATTTATATTCTTAATTTGAAAGTATTTTTAAAGCTTTATCAAGTATATTTGTAAATATGTTTCTGGGATTCCTCTGCCTCTGGTTAGTTGTTCTTCCTATAGTCTGTGGTAAATAATAAATAGTATAATTGTTTATAGTTTATGCCTAACCAGTTCCAATGTATTTTGTTGGATCTTTTACCATAAAAATGTGAATAATTGAATATAAAACAACAAAATTTTCAACATTCACATGACATTCTGAAATTCTTTCACTAATAAATTTTTCTCCATTTTTGGGAAAGATTACTTTACTTCCCTGTTAGGAATTCTGCAATAGTTTATTCTCAATTGTAGACAATTATCTTATTACTTAAAATATTTTTTACCTCCAGGCATAAATGAATCTCTTAAGCTGGTAAACAAATAATCTAAAACTCTTATTAATATTCAAGTACCTTTGCTGCCTTCATCTCATTTTGCTGTGCCATTTAGCTTCTTTCACAAACATCTAATTTACTTTCATTTGAATTAAGCAGGCAGCACATTTTGGTACAAATTTTGGTTTAAATTTATGCACCATTTCTTTATCATCTTCTTTAGAACTCTCTGTGCTATCAGTATTAACTGCATGTTGATAAAGTAATGAAAAATGCTAATTACTTTCTCTCTCTGGCTAGTAAGTAATGAGACATAGTAAGTAGGCAGAAGAGATCCCTAAAATTTACCTAACATTACTTTTAACCCTCATATTATTATTATTATTTCTATTATTATTATTTCAATATATTTTTATTGATTTCAGAGAGGAAGGGAGAGGGAAAGAAAGATAGAAACACTAATGATAAGAATCATTGCTTGACTGCTTTCTGCACAGCCCACACTGAGGATCGAGTCCGCAACCCTGGCATGTGCCTGGACTGGGAATCGAACCATGATCTCCTGGTTCGTAAGACAACGCTCAACCACTGAGCCACGCGGACCGATCAGCCCTCATATTATTAACCCTCATTATTTACCACACAGTGTTAATTAGTTGATATGTTTATCCTATGTGAAGTCATTAATGATACTTATAATTTTGTACTGTCATTTAGTTAAAATGCTGGTAAACTGATGACAGTTCAGAAATAAGTAATTATTGCCAGGAAGGGGAACATTTTTCAAAGAAAAATAATTTACTCATGCCTATTATGAAATGGGCACAGCTTTAAAACCTAAGCACTCCTAAGGAATTTGCTCATTATTCCATTCCAGCTGTCACTCAGTGCCCTGTGCAGACGAAACAATGTAATGACTGTCTCTTTCCTGAAATAATTACTTGATGAAAATAGCAGGTATACTGAGTCTAATGAGATGATAAAAACACTAGGAGGTTCCCAAGTTCCAGGGTGGGCTGATTTCCATGTGGGGAATTGATGCCACTTACAAGTGCAAACTGGTTGAGCTAGTAAATCCAGTTGTTTCTCTTTGAAAAGATTGGCGGGGGAGGGAATTGTTGGCAAAAGATGAGGACTTTTGAGAACTCTTACACAGAATGTCCTTTACATTTAAGTAATGGGCGAGATAAGTGGGTGCCATAGCAACATCTACTACTGCAAATCATATTCTGTTTTTATTTTGTCTTTTGTTGATAGTGTAGAGAAAATGTACTAGTACTTGTTCATAAACAACTTCAGTAATCACCTCTATGCTTCCATTCTCATATCTGTGTTGTCAATTTCCCACATATATAGATAGACCTAACATTCTTTTAAAAAAATCTCAGTCTGATTATTGTTACTTTAAACTCCATAGAATTTAACATTGTTTTGCTAAACTACAAGGACTGCTCATTATCATCTGGCTCTCCTGGTTTCCTATCTTTTTCTCCAAGAATTCAAATTTGTTTCTACCTCAGATTTTATTTTTTCTCTCCCTGAAATACAGCCTCCCCCTCCCCCAGCCCTGAGCAAAAGTCTTTGATGTGGTGATTTTCATAATTCTAGCCTCAGCTCAAACAGTACTTTTTGAGGTGAGCCTTCCTATCTATCCATTTTAAAGTAGCCTCTTCTATTCATTCTCTATCATAATATTTTGCTTTATTTTCTCTATATCGCTAATAAGTAATAAGAATTATATTTTTATTTGTTTTCTTTTTTATTTTGGGTTTTTTCCCCCACCAAAATATATACCACATGTGAGCAGAGTATATATCTATTGTTCAGGGTGGTCCTCTCACATCAAGAATAGTGCCTGACATACAGAAGGCACTTAATAGGTGTTTACTGAATGTATGAGTGCTTAACTCAATTGTGATAAGTAAATGTAGTGATAATTAGTAGCCACACTCTGTGAGTAGTGTAGAATTTTCCATGTGCTAGTCAGTGACTCTGGTATGGCCTAAATATCATTTGTTTAAGAAAGCCCAAAGTATTTCTTGGTGTATATTAGGAAAATCTTACAGAAAACCAAAAGGAATTGTTCATTTGTATTTTCATTCAAAACAAATTCATGATTCAACACCAAAAAGACTATAGATACCCTTTCCTTTGTCTCCATAGTTAGTTGTTAAGGGCTCTTAGAAATATCTTGAATAATAGGAGTTAACAATACAGATCAAAGCTCAATGTGGGGGTTGGGAGTAGTTTCAGTTAGATTATGCAGGAAGAGGAGAGACAAAATGGTTTTAGAATTAAGGCTGCATTTTGCAGATTTAAGGAATCTCAGGGTGACTGATCTGAGAATGGCTGTGGAGAGGTGATACGCTTGAAAAAAAGGAAAGGGAGTAATTTGGAAAGACTGTTGTAACCAGTCATCAATTTGTTGTCTAATTTCATAACAAATACGAAGGCTGCAGAACTTTGGTAGCCAGGGCAGGGCCTGTACAGGACAGAGATGGAGGTAAGGATGAGGAGAAGGACAGGTTGGTAGAATATTACGGAGAATTTCTCTGAACAGCTGAGGGTATTGGTGCTGAACTGGGCCAAGAATAGCATATGGGTTTGTTGGGGGTAGGTCATTAAGAGGACATACTGCCAATTGAACTGTGAGCTAGATCTGGGCAAGTGTAGGCTCCTTTCCCCCTCCCCTGTCTATGGAATGTGTGTTCCACCTGCTATTCCCATACTAGCAGCCCTTTTCAAGGACAAAGCCTTGAGAGAGCAATGTGTTATTGAGACCATGTGGATGGTATACATGTTGGAACCTAGTTAAGTTCCATATAAACTTCTGTATAAACTTCTTTTTCGATAGACTTTTAAAAATTTATCTTTATTCTTGGAAGTATTACAGGTATTCCCTTCTTTTTCCCCATTGACTACCTCTACCCATCCTGCCCTCTCTTTCCCCCCAGGCCTTCACTGCATTATTGTCTGTGTCCATGGGTTATGTATATATGCATATAAGTTATTTATTTCATCTTTTTACACCCCAATGCACCCTAACATGTCATTTTTATTTTTTATATAAACTTTTAAGTTTCTGGCCGGCAGGGGTGGAGATCTACTCCTCTCAGTGCTCAAGGTAAACCTCATAAGTAAGTTCCCCTGCTTATTAAAATGGTCACCTGCCACTCTGGGGTGGTCTACTCATTACTCTGGTCTCTCTTTGCCTCTATGCATGGAGGCCAGTTTCAGATTTCACCTAAGAAGTTCCAATCAGCAGGGTGCAGGGTTCTCAGTGATGCTGCCTACTGCATGTGTGATCTTTGTCAAAAATTGTTTAAACCGTGTTCTCCCTAGTTTCCAGGGCAACACTGCTGAAGACTGGTTCCCAATACCATCATTTGTACATTTTATACAAATTGTTTTAAAGAAATGCCTACGATATGACAAATATGCCACATTGCCATTTTAAATGATAGCTGTGTAAAGAAAATATTGACATTGCTTGCTAGAGCTGTGTTGTGAATCAGCTGTCTAAGAAATTGGCTGAGATGTAAGAGTAGGCATCTACTGAAAAGCTGAGATGAAGGTGTAAAGGGGTCGGCACAAGAAAAATGAGGGTTGGGTCATGTTATTTGCAGTAGCAGGTAACTGTGTCCCTCTGTGCATAGCTAAGTTCATTCAAAGCCCTATTCCTGTCTTGAGTCCTGGCGGACATCTGTGGAAAGTGGCTTTGCTTTGAAGGAGAGGCAGAGAACCTGACTCTGGAAGCACACAAAGCCCTCTAGCTGTGCCTCCTTAAATGAGGTATTGGATGAACAACTGCTGTCATTTATGGGGCATCTAGGATGTGCCAGATACTCTTCTCAGAACATATGAATTAATTGGTCCTCACAAGAATCTTATTCCATAAGTGTTATCTATTACTCCCATTATGCAGGCGAAAAAACTGATTTATAAGGAAATTAAATAACTTGCATAAGGAGGTGGAACTCAGTTTCTGGCATTCTAGCTTGAGTAGGTTGTTTCACCACTATTATATTTTGAGATTATCTTGTTCTTGTAGATCATAAATTTTAAGAATCTTCAGAAACTCTTGGGGACTTTATTAAAATACAGATACATGGTCCCAGTCTCAGAGAGTCTTTTTTTTTTGGCCCAGGTATCTGCAAATTTTTCTGGCTTCTAAGGAGAATCTGATGAATATCCAAGTTTAAGGAGGATTGCTTTTATCTAATATATTCCATTTCATATTACCTTGAAATGGAATATATTATTTTCCATAAAATAATGATAATGAAGTTTAGTCAGGACTGAATTGAGAAACTAATGGGAGAACTTTCATAAAGGCACTTGTCAAATAACTGACTCTCAGATTGGCCAGAAATACCTGAGTAGGAAATTACAATGAAATCCCTGGTCCTCAGCTACACCTACCTGATAAATTGTATTGATTGCTATAGGAGGCAGCATGTTTGGTGTAATATAGGGTTTGAGCAAGAATGATCCCAGTCAAATTTCACGTGTACAGTAGTACACTGAGCATAACCTAACTTCTTTGGGCCAAAGTTTCTCCTCAGAAAAGGACAAGTGAAAATTTCTTTGCAACCCTCCATGAAGATAAAATGAAATGGTATATCTGAGGCTCTCGAACTTGTGCATCCCATTAGTTGTTTTCCTTTAGAAGTAAGCAGAAACCTCACATGACTTTAAAGTCCACGGCATTTGTTTTCAATAATAAAATATGCATTAGTTTCTATTCTCCTGCTGTTATAATATTCAGTCATTGTAATCTTACAGAAAGAAATTTTCTCGTATAGACTTTTCTGGTTATCTCCCAAACTGCCAGATGGTTCCATGAACAACTTAAGAAATTTATGAAATTAATCCCTTCTAAACTTCACATTTAATTCTGTTTCAGTGGCTTCAAACCACAGCTTTCATTTGAATTCCGAGAAAATTAGAGAATGATTTTTCCTCATAAACTCCAAAATGCTGTTTTGCTTGCCTCTTCTGAGCAGTGCCTGATATAGCTACAAAGGGATAAACAAGCCTGGCACACATTTTACATTAGGCTCCAAGAGATTTCATTTTTCTTCATAATCCTAATAACTGAAACAGACTGGAGTGTTGGGTTGGAAGGGATTTTTTTCCCTTCTTTTTCTATTGGGTATTGTGTTTTATTTCTTCTTTATTCTTTGTTGGACTCGTTTTCATTAGACTTCATCAACTAAGAACTAAGAGGGGTTAGAAGAGTTCACATTTCCCCAGTGCCATCCTACCATGGCTTCATCACAAAAGCCACTTCAATTTCATTTCAATTAGATCAAGGGTTTTAGGTCTGCACTAGGGTACCCCAAGAGATATGGCAGGTCTAAGGCAGACCCTGGCCACACACCATTCTGACTTACACAGATCCTCAGTACAAAAGGAGTTTTCATCCTGAATTATTATATAAATTTTCCAAAAGGGGATCATGATCTCTTTTACATTATAAATCATCCATAGTCACCCATTAGTCCTGGTGTTTATTTAGGAGAAATATTGCTTCTTATTCTGGACTTGGAGGCTAAAGACCGAGTTCCATTTCTTAGCGGTGTGACTTATTATCTATGAAAACTTGACTAAAGTAAGGCAGTCTCCCTTTATTCAACTGCACAAAACCACTTAATTCACAACATTTTCTTAAGAATTAAAATTTGCCAAATGCAGTACAAATGTTAATTGTGAATGAGGTATCTAGACGCCAATAATCCTTACTGGAGAGCTAAGAAATGAAGCAATGAATACATTCTGGATGGTACTTCAGTTTATATTTATAACAGATTCATCACGGGGCTGACCAGGGAGGGCACTGAGTAAAGGATCATTTGTTGACTATGCTTTTATGTTATCTCCTTCCCACTACTGATGTCATTACATTCCATTAAATGGCTCTTGTAAACCTTCTTACTCGAGCCCATTCCCTCCTGCCTTTTTTGAAAACTCTTTCTACTTTAATGAGAAGATAAAATCATCTGGGTTGACTTCCCTCAAAGATTTCCTTCTTCCTCATACCTCACCTATCATCCGAGGTGAATGCTGCAACCTTTTCCTTAACTTTATATCCTTTCAAATCTCGGGGACATTATCTCTTCTTATTTTGTACCTTTAATAAAGCAATCAGTCTACAGTATCTCTCCTACTTTAAAATATGCTTATGGTTTTCTTTATTTTATAAACATAGCAAATAAAAGAGGCTTTCTTTTACCCTCATATTATGTTTATTGCATCTCTTAGTCACAGTTTCCCTGGCAGAATAGTCCCTATGTCCTGGTCCTCCTTGATTTCCATCTCCCCTTTATTGACTTGCTGCATGCTGACAGTGGGGTGCCCGTGCCACACAGTCTTCTCTCTCATTGGTCATAGATGAGCCCTTAGGCTCAACTTTCTCGTTTGTTTTAGTCTTCATTCTCACCTACCTCCTCTTCCTCATCCCTCTCTACCAGTAGCTCGGGATGGTTGAAGCTTCCTTCTTTTAGAAAATCTTCCTTTATGCCTTTCATGAGACTATTTTTTTCTATATCTTTTTAACAACTGTATATTTCAATTGTTTTCAGAGAGGAAGGAAGTGGGAGAGAGAGAGAGAAACATCAGTGATGAGAGAGAATCATTGATCCACTGCCTCCTGCATGCCCCACACTGGAGATCAAACTGGGCATATGCTCTGACTGGGAATTGAACCATGACCTCCTGGTTTACAGGTTGATACACAATCACTGAACCACACTGGCTGGGCTGGTTTTCCTATATCTTTATTAATGGCTTCTTTGCCTTTCTTATATGCCTTCCAAATAAATACCTTTTCATGGATTTTTTTTCTTTTTTGAATTATAGCAACAAAAGTTTATGTCTCACTCACCTTATATGCCTATCATAGATTAGTTGGAGTTTCTGTTTCTCATGGTTAATCATGGACACAAACTGTGAAACAGAGGATTCACCTCATTGCTTACATTCAAAGGCTCTAAGGCAGGTGCAAGAGAAGGTAATAAATCACAGAATGGTGTTAAAACTTCTACCTGGATGAAAGTCATATTACTTCTATGAACATTTCACTGGTCAGAGCCCAACTTCTGAGTGCAATCCTGTTGCATATCTTAAGAAAGATCACGGGAATATTTAGTCAGTGGCCCTAAGAACTGCCACACAAAACCAAAACAAGTGTTATCTTTTTGTAGTGTCCCATCTAAATTAAATACTAAGTTTGTTGAAACTCTGTACTCTATAAGGGACCTTACTACATAGTATTTAGTAGCTATTCAAGAAACTTGTTAAGTTTGAGGGTGATGTGAAATGGTGGATCCAGAAATAAAGAAAGCAAAACTCTTTGCTATAAAATGTGTTTCTTTTCAATTCACTCTCATAATGCAAAATGCATTAATGTGACCAGAAAAATTCAAGAAGAAATAAACAAAATAGGTCTAGTGAGCTTTCTTTATTTACCAAAATGACTCATAGATATCATGAAATATGACAGTGATGATAGGGGTTGGCTATGCCTTTATTGCTTCTATCTTAGGTTCTGTCCTTAACAGTGTTGTTCTGTTTCTCTGTCTGATCTTAACACTCTCTTGTTAACATCCTTCATGTGGAAGGATTTGAAAAGGCAGCAGAAGGAAGTGACATTCAGCACTATACTTGATTCATTGTCCATATCACATTGTGCCTGGTTGTTTTCTAATTCTATACTCACTTCCACCCAAATGTTTTCTCCTTTCTGGCTTCAGTTAACTGCCAAAAAATTATTAGGACATATGTACCATATACTATGTATACATAATCCAGGTATAGTAATACACATATTTCAGGCTAAGTTGGCTATTTTTAAAATTGAGGAAATACCAGGTTATAGTAAACTTTCATAACCACCTCAGATTCTTTGTGGAGTGAGGTGGGAATATAATTAAGTCAAATAAAGCTCTTAGGTCTATAATCAGAATCAAGAGTGTGATGAGTAGAGATGTCTCAACAAAAATAAGGAGCATGACTGAGTATTGCGAGACACAGAATGTAGTAGGTAGAATGGGAACTTGTTCAGAAGACATGTTAATCTGAAGGAAGGTAGAGAGTTATCTGAAAAGGAAAATAACAACTTTCCCCCCACAATTTATTTTTTTTTCTTTTTCAATTGCAGTTGACATTTCCTCTACAGTTTAGAGTAGTGCACTAAATGATTGGCCTGAGATTATTTTCTCTGTCTCTGTGTCTCTCCCTCTTACTCAGCAACCTATTGGCTGTACCTATGAACAATTGGTTGTGAAAAATATCTTATGCCGAAACCGGTTTGGCTCAGTGGATAGAGCGTCGGCCTGCGGACTGAAAGGTCCCAGGTTCGATTCCGGTCAAGGGTATGTACCTGGGTTGCGGGCACATCCCCAGTGGGGAGTGTGCAGGAGGCAGCTGACCGATATTTCTGTCTCATCGATGTTTCTAACTCTCTATCTCTCTCCCTTCCTCTCTGTAAAAAATCAATAAAATATATTTAAAAAAAATATCTTACTACTGTTAATGGAGTCAAGCAAATTACTTTAGTCTGAGAAGAAAATCCTTAAGTATTTCTTTTAGCTTTGGTTCTCCATAAAACCACTCTTTTCGGGAGGAGTTAAGGAATGTCTTTTCCAGTCAAAGAACTGTTTTTAGTTTACCTGAATAATTATCATCCTATAAATATTTAGAGATTATAATAATTATTTTTAATTATTTCTTTTTCAGTGATTTATTAAGTAGTGGCTTACAACTCATTTATTTTCATATCTATTACTGCATTACTTCAAAGTTGGTTTTTCTGTTCTTAAAGTTAATAGTAATGTAGTCAGTACAATGTCTTTAGTTTTGATATGCAAATCAGTTTAGTTTTCAAACACAATAAGAAAGTTTATATTAAACAGAAAAGAGAAATTTATTTTTTTTCCTGAAATAACTTCTGTAACCATCATACCTCACCAATTGAATGACTCCCTATTCAGCAGAATCTTTTATGTACAGACATTAATTTCATTGTAAAATTACCATAGTTTCCAGCTATAAAATTGGGTTCATAAGTTTGCATATTTTTC
Source organism: Myotis davidii (assembly GCF_000327345.1). Classification (NCBI taxonomy): domain Eukaryota; kingdom Metazoa; phylum Chordata; class Mammalia; order Chiroptera; family Vespertilionidae; genus Myotis; species Myotis davidii. The sequence goes on from NW_006285040.1 coordinate 1,901,016, forward strand.
TTACAAACAGTTTTTTTTTCAGATTGACTTCTGAACACTTTGGCCATTTCTAAGAAGTTCAGCTCTTTGATGAATGAGCAGCTGTATAATTTAATTTCTCCTTCCCTTTGAAGTTAAAAAAATTAAAGCAGCACAAAATGGATTTAGCTGTGAATGATTGACTCTCATGTGCTAGTTAAAAATGGAAGGCTCTGAAAATGTGCCTTATTTATCTCTTGTTTATTTCCAGAAAGATGTACCTGGCATCTACCTATGCTATTGTGGATTGGCAAAGGAAACTTATGTGTAAGCCAAACAAAAAGCAATCAGAAATTGCTGTAATAAAATGTACTTGTTCTAAATAATGGAAATTGACAGGGTCATTAGGTCAACAAGTGGACATGTGGTTATTATAGCAAAAGAAGGAATTTGAGGACTAGAGTCTGTCTCTTATCATGCAAAGAAAATAGAAAAGAATAGATTAAAATATTTCTTTTTTTTCTTGTGTGAGTTATTTCCGCTTGTAGTGAGGGAACAGGGAGAAATATTGCTTGTTAGCATATTGTATGTGGAAAGTCAGTTTTTCTTTTCCTGCCAAATAGGAAGTAAATCAGTTTGTGTCACTTCATTTAGAGCGAGAAAACTATTAAAACAGCACTGTCACACACAATGCTTTTTAATTCCACCAGTTCTTGATGTCACGTTGGATAATATGTCGTTGTGAGGTGGTCTCAAAATAAAGTGATGTCTGTACCTAGTTTCTTTACTTTGGCCTATGGAAGATTTGGAAACATGGCTTGGTGAGGTAGGCTAACCTTGATCTAAAGACTCCACATTGCTAAATCTAGCATGTGATGATAAACTTTTGTCCTATTCTGAAGTATTAATTTAGTGATATATTAACAAAGACATGGTTTGCTTTCACTATTAAAATTACAATTCAAGTGTATGTTGGCATTTGGGGTTGTCATTTTAATAGCTATCAACATATTCCAACAAAGAAGCCAGCATATGGATGCTTTTAAAAACCTGCCTTCAGGTGGATTGTGTCTAATTAGGCTTTCTTATTACCCTATCTGGCCTTGATGGGGCATTGTTTGATCTCCAAATACTTCACATGTGTTTAGTTTAGTCCCTTGGATGCCACCACTACCCATTCTGTGCCCTTTAGGAAATAATTGTCTTTTTCAATCACATTCAAATAAACATTGTTGGTACTCAGTACAGCCTGATTCTGATTATGAAGCATGAGAAATTCAAGGGATCAAATCACTAGCAATTTGCTTCCCTGAGTTGCTTTCTTAAATCAGCTTTTAAATAGATTTATGTTGCCTCTGGATATAAAGCAGTAGAGTAAAACTAAACCTTCCTGATTTCCAAATCAGCATTTAAAGAGCTATAATTCATATTTAATGAAGAAAAACAGCTAAATAAGCATCCACAAGCCATCTAGCTAGAGACTTTATGCTCATAAAGTTTTTATCCCCTGCAAAATGCCCCTTTACCATATCTTTTTATTATACTTTGATGCAAAATGCTAAAAGGAAGTTGGATATTGTTAGGCTGCTATTAAATTATAAGAGAACAAATATTAGGAATACACTTAAACTCAGTTAACTAGGAAAGATTGGCAATTTTCCTAACTTGTGCTCAACATTTTAGTTTTCAAAGATAGAACATGTTTTATGGCCAACAGAACATAAAACAGGATTGAGGCCAGATGTCTCTGACCTTTTGAGTAAGAAGAAAGTACTCTCTATTTCAAGGCTGGGCGTGCTTTTTATAAATAGTTACATTGTGGCGAAAGCTGACTTTGTTTTACCTGTGAAATTGATCTTGGCCATTTCCCCTGAACTAAAGATGGAAGGTTGAGAGCAACTTGCCTGACTGCAAACTATAAAATTGATAGCCTAATGAATGTGTATCTGGGGCTTTGTTGCTATGCAAGTATATAAGCCTTGAATCTTCATCATTAAAAAAGCATCCCAATGTCAAAGCCAAGATCAGGACTAGTTGAAATGGAAGCATACGCTATTTGAGAACTAGCCGATTTCTTGAGATATTTTTTTCATTGGTTTTAGGCCTCAGTTTTCCTTCACATTGGTCTTCTTTTCTAAACCAGACTAGTATTGAAGAGGAATTTTGAGACTTACTTAGAGAGTATGAATGTTATCAAGAATGTTATTTTAAGCAGACACTGACATTTCAGCATGTATATATGGCCGATCACTTACAGATACACTTATGAAGGCACCATACCTTCTTTCAGGCGCAACTGATGCCTTTCATATTTTAATATCAGTGATTTTCAATCCTCTTTCATCTCATGGTACACATAAACTAATTATCAAAGCTCTGCGCACACCAAAAAAATTTTTTTTGACCATCTGACCCCCAAAATAGATATAATTCTTATGCATTCATGCCGGGTGGCTATTGTTGTATTGGCTGTTGTCATTTTTTTTAAAAATTGACAATCTAAGGGAAAAGAGGTCAGTGCCCCTGACTAAATAGTCAGGTATTGCATGTTTTAATCATTCTTGTGGCACACCAATGTGCCTGCCACAGCATACCAGTATACCTACCAAGGCACACTGGTTGAAAATTTCTATTCTAGGCAAATAACATCATTGGTGTCAAACAAATCATTCACTTACCTAATGAGGTTTAAGCTTAAAAAAATAAAGCCCTACTAATATTAAAGACATTGGTTACGCTTCTACTTATATCTCCAACTTTTTATTAGGTCATCACATATGGGAAATTTTAAGTCTAGTCATTTTGAAGAAAGAAGAAAAAATAGCTAAAGTATTTATTTGTATTTCATTCTTCAGAAATACATATACTTGCCTTTCCAGAAAGGAAAGAAAGACCTATAACAAGTTTTCTTTCTTTTTCTGTCTGTGGCACCGTCTTGATCAGTGCCCTCAGTGCCCAAAGTCTAGAGCAGTGGTTCTCAACCTTCCTAATGCCGCAACCCTTTAATACAGTTCCTCATGTTATGGTGACCCCCAACCATAAAATTATTTTCGTTGCTACTTCATAACTGTAATTTTGCTACTGTTATGAATCGTAATGTAAATATCTGATATGCAGAATGTATTTTCATTGTTACAAATTGAACATAATTAAAGCATAGTGATTAATCACAAAGACAATATGTAATTATATATGTGTTTTCCCTATGGTCTTAGGCAACCCCTGTGAAAGGGTCGTTTGACCCCCAAAGGAGTCGCGACCCACAGGTTGAGAACCGCTGGACTAGATGGTCCCAGAGAAATCTCCATAAACTTGGAGGTAAAATTTAAACTGACCACTGACTCTAAGTCTTATACAAAAGTAGGATGACTGAATTTCTTCTGCATTAAATGGAGTGCTCTGTTGATTTCTGGAATGAAATATAAGTAGAGCCCAATGGGCTGCTGTTTTAATGCAGCAGAGCAAATTCAATGAATTGACCAATCCTCTAGAGCCCTTTATAAAACTACCCAGAGCATGGTTTTAATGGACAAATGGCACAAGGAAATTGAGTGCAGGGTCCCCTAGTGCTCATCCATTAAGGGCATGACATCTGAATCATTGTCTCGGGATCATGAATGGCCCCCACAGAAGAGTTTTAGACTGGAGTGGGGTCTTGTGTTCAGGCCATGGACTTTTTGTGTAGAAGGATACATACTAGTATATCTATTGTCCTGTTGATTGGCTTATGAAGATGAAAGAATTCTGTGTCAGAATTGTCAAAAGAGATGATTCCCATACTCTGGAAAACATACATAGCAACATTAGAGAACAATTAGCATTGGGCAGTCAGCTTTGTTATGACAGGTTAACATTTGTGGGCTTACTTTCCATGTACTTAGTACTTACGATTAGCTTGAGGTAAACCCTTCATATGAATCTCATTATGAAAACTATACATGTTTATTATAGAAATTTGGAATTTGTGCAAAAAGTACAAAGTGAAAACTCTCTTGTAGCCTAAATTATAGAAATATATAGATTATAATATGTTGACTTTTTCTTCCATTTCTATATGGTAATAAATACACTTCTGGTGTACTATTTTTAATTGCTTTCTCACCTTCTATATTAATATAGCATTATTTAAATCATTTCATTAATTATAGACATTTAGATTGTTTCCACATGTGTAGCATAATAAAAATGCTGAAATAGAAACAACCCTTTTAAAATCATTTTTGTTCAATCTCTGCTCTCTCCTCAGGATAATATTTAAAAGTGGAAGTACTGTAACACCCAAGTTGTTCATTATAATGATTCTTCTATATATTGCCCAGTTGCCGTCCATGAAGGCCATACCAATTTTTATTCCCACAAACATATTATTAGAATTTCTGTTTCCTTATACCAAAGCCAATGCTAAGAATTCCTATTTTAAAAATATTGGGCAATTAATAAACAGAAAATGCTATTTCATTTTTCAGTTTGTACATTTGAGTGCTTTAAGTGTTGAAAGTTTTTTGCATCCTTATGAGCACTGTCTGATTCTGTCATCGTTCCCACAGGGTGTTTGTTTATTCTTACTGATTTTAAGGCCTCTTTATAAATTAATAATATCAACACATCTTTTTGTCATATGTGTTAACACATTTCTTTTATCAGTTTATGACTTGGAAAGAGGCATTTTCCAGCAGGGTTTGTTTTCTGTATTTTACTTACAATCACCTTAAAATGGGTAGGCACAGTGCTGCAGCATCGGGGAAGGGAAGTCGAGGATCATGCTGGGTGTGGAAGGAGAGTGGAGTGAAGAGAGGTGGCAGGAGGCCAGAGCTGATATGTTGTACGTTGTGAGTGAACTTGTAGACAGAGGCAAAGAATTTACCATATATTCTTACATAACCATTTGCGAACCATTAAGAATTTCTTCTCCAAAATAATAATTTGTGGCAGGACAGATTAACAGGCAAGTAGTGATAAGTCAGGTTAAGGTGAATAAGCCATTCCATGTGATTAAGATGGCAATTAGAGAGGCATAGTAACTCTTAAGGTCATTAAGCTTCCACATGGCACGCTGCAGTTGTAATTTACTAGTGACCTTTTAAAGTGGGTGAACTTTCAAATGTAGTTTTTTTTTTGTAGAGATATACTCAAAGAAGCCTACCCATTGGGAGTTGGGGTGAGTGTGTGTCCTGTACACATTAGCTTATTGAATGCCATATCCTGGGCTGACAGCATTACTAATCAGATTACTGAAGGTGGTGCCTTTGACCACCTATATTGTCTGTCTGTCTGCCTAGTACATGTTTAGAAGTTGTTTTTCTCCAGGGCTATTCTGACTATAGCTGAAAAAAATATTGTCCCCTCCTGGGAGCCTTGTTTATTTACTTCCGCTGTCTTATCCATTATTCCAAGGACTTAAGAACTATTAGGGAGATGGATATTGCATGTTCTTCCATGGCAAACAAATTAATTCTAATCAAGAGGATGTCACTTTTTATTCTGTTCAGTGAGGTCTGGAATGCTGAGCTGACTTCACTGACAGCTTTCACAAGCACATCACTTAAGATAATGGATAAAACGGAACATTTTTTTTTAAAGCCGGGATCATTTCTTAGCATGGCATGAATGCACTCACATCACTCATGTTAGCAATACAAATGTGTGGTCCAGGGGGATATATTAATGGATATATTGTAATTTTTTAAAAATAACTTTAGGAAAAATTATCTTTTCTTACTCCCTTCTCATTAGTAAAAATTGGCAGATTCCTATGTTGCTCACAGCATGCAATCCTAGAAAAACATCCTGGGTGGCTTACGTATGTACCATAGAGGGGTATTGTAGGATTGAAAAATGACAAAGCTCTGGAAAGTGCTTTAAGCACACTGTAAAACCCTTCATCAATGCTAGGTACAGAGATGATTATTTGCAGACAAAGTGCAACATCTTGCCCTTTGCTCCAACTTCTGAAGAGGTCATTACTACTGACAGAGATAGAATGAATGAACATGTACTGATGAGTGTGACAAGGGAGGATAGAAACCGCAGGACATGAGACGCATATCTGCTAAAATCATTAAGCATGGAGGAGGAAGGTTTTGAGGAGGGTGGATGGGCAGGCTGTGGACTCATATTGTTTTTGCTTAGACACCTGTATAGACTCTTAATCACCACATGTAACCAAGAAGTGCAATAAGTTTTTAAAGTCACCCCATTCATCATGCCCTTCCTTCATGCTGTTGAGCCAGCACGATGCAAAGGAAACTGCCTGCACTGTAAGGCAAGTGATCGGAGTGTAAGTCCCAGTCATGCCATGAACTGCATCCTTGGCACTGGGAAATCTACTTATTTCATCAGTTTCTCCATGTAAAAAGGGGTATTTGAGGATATTACCAGTTACAAAGGTGAAATCTGTACACAATGATGGCAATTAAAATGATTTAGATGGCATGTGAGACATTATTTACTATGCATTTATTTCAATGTGTATTATAATAAATATAATGACAGTATAAAACAATTTTCTGACTGGCCATGGTAAGTGAAAAAAGTGAGAAAAATGTTTAGTAAATAGTACTGATGGGATGCAGATATGGCAGAAATCATGAAGAAAGAACACCTGGGAAGTTCTGGGCTAGATTATATTTAATTCCATGTTGAGCTCTAATATTTAAGTACATAATTTCTTAAGGGAGAGGAGAAGATGAGTGGCAACCTTTACAAAAGGTATCTCTATGGGTGTTTGGGCCAAAATAGACCATAGTTGCTCTTCTAAGTGGCATCCATCATTCCTGAAATTGCAACATGACTAGCCCACAATGAGTAAAGCTGGCATGAGTCTCAATACGCATCAGAGGCAGGACAAGCAGAAAGGAGAACTGGATTCAGCGATAGGCCAGAGCAGTGACAGGCTTCAGTTGCACAAGGTGTTTCATGGGTTACTGACCCCCTCAGGCCACTTGAATCACATCCTCTCCATTGCATTATCTCTGCAGACAGAGCTGCTGGTGCATTATGTGCTTTCACGCATCCAGAGGCTTCTCAAAAGCCAAACCATCCCATTCCAGGAGAGCGACTCTATAAACACCACCCAGTGACCGTTCCTTCTTGTGCCATTTTAATAGCCAAATACTATTCAAAGAAGAGAATTCTTAAAGCTTTTTAGGTACTACTTTTGGAGAATTTTGACCAACATGAGACTGCTTCAGAATATCCTGAGCATCTGATGGCACTGCTTTATTCAGTGATGAGAAAAACAGTAAGTCTGTGTCTCCCACTGAATCTTTGAGAGAAGTGCGAAGTGACACCCACTGGGCTGCATCTGCTCATCAATAGTCATCAAGTGCTTCATAGGACTCATACCAAAAGTAACAAAGGTACTTGTAGCCAATACGTTTTGAGAAATAGAATTGTAATCGAACAATTCCTTGTTTATTTTGCTCTTATTGGATTTATCAAGCTCACTAGCAGCAATTAATGCTGCAAGTCCTAGTTCAGATGCCCTTTTAATGTTCCCCAAATGAAACGCAGGTAGGACAAAAAGTAAGAGGAAATGTATTATGCATCTTCTCAGAATTAGAGCAGCTTTTGCATATGCTCTGACAGTGACCTCTGGATGGACTAGTGCTAAGAAAATGACTGCAGTGCCCAGCAGTTCAGATGCTGTGCTTGTGAGTAGTCAGATACCCTGCTGAGCGTACACTGGGATTAGTCATTTTTTCTGGTTTGGAGAAAGGATAGCAAATGTATCTGCTATCAAGGAAAGCTATTTCATAAACTGACAAGTTCACTGCTTTTATCTATTTAGAACCTGATAGTGCTGGGAAAACAGTGTGGTGTGGTGGTTAAGCGGGCTTACTTAGAGTCGAATTGACCTGCCTTCAGAATTTGGCTCTCCTTGTCAGCAGTCATGTAGCCTGGGTTCAGTGTATCTCCTTGATGCACTTGTGAGATGGGAGTAATAACAGTATCTAACTTATGGGTTTGCTGTGAGGATCAAGTGAAGTAGCAGATGCTTCTTACCTACCTCTTTAAAGCTTCTTAATTTATTTCTCATTCCAGCTTGTGGGCAGGGGGTGTGATAACTTTTACTTCCTGATTTGAGGGTTCTCTGATGCCTCAGACATGGAGAACTGGTGGAACGTACTCGGTACCCATCTGTGCAAGCTGGGAGTGATGCACATCAGAACATCAGAATACTGTTGACATGTAGCTCGATGCCCCATTTCAGGTGCATATTTAGTATATGGTATGGGACAAGGGTCAATGTCAGATACTGAGTTGATTCAGCACCATTTGTTAAAGGACTTTTTCTTACCATTGATATTCTTTGCCATCTTTGTAAAAAAATCCACTTACCATGTATGTGTGGGCCAGTTTCTGGACTCTCTATTGTGTTTCAATGATCTCAATGTCTATCCCTTGCCAATGCCAAATTTTCTTTTTTTTTTTTAATATATTTTATTGATTTTTTACAGAGAGGAAGGGAGAGAGATAGAGAGTTAGAAACATCGATGAGAAAGAAACATCGATCAGCTGCCTCCTGCACATCC
>NW_006285040.1:1909546-1912480 GCF_000327345.1 Myotis davidii
TGGTCCCGGCCAAATTTTCTTAATTGTTGTAGCTTATACTAAGTCCTGAAGTCAGGCAGGATAAGTTCTCCAACTTTGTTCTTTTTAAAAATTGCTTTGGTTATTCCAGGACTTTTGCATTTCTATATAAATTTTAGTATCAAATGATAATTTATATAAAATATTGACTAAAATTTTGTTCAGATTGGAATTTTTAAGAAGAGGTTTATAGTTAACTTTGTATTTTTTTAAAAATATATATTGATTTTTTATAGAGAGAGGAAGGGAGAGGGATAGAGAGTTAGAAACATCGATGAGAGAGAAACATCCATCAGCTGCCTCCTGCACACCCCCTACTGGGGATGTGCCTGCAACCAAGATACATGCTCTTGACTGGAATCGAACCCAGGGCCCTTCAGTCCACAGGCTCTATCCACTGAGCCAAACCGGTTAGGACCAACTTTGTGTCTGTTTTTTCCCTACTGCATTTTAGGTTATATTCCCTCCTAGAAGTCACCTTTTTCAAAAACTCTTAAGTACACTTACTAGAGATTGAATTTCATTTTTTACAGATATATAAGCATATATATCTCTCTGTCTATATATTTTTCCTTGTGATGACTTATGATACAGACATACATAGAGTGTGGGAAAAGTAGGTATACAGTTGTATGTGAAACACAGAGTTTATTCTTATATTATTTATTATTTCCCATAGGAATAACTGTAAACCTACATTTGCCCCAACCTGTATAGTTCATAAGTGGCTACTCATTGTGTTTCAACAACATTAATGAATAAAATCCTCTCTTTTTGACTTGAAATGCACCATCAACTGAGTGCTCATACATTATTTTACTTTATTTCTTAAGCATAGCCTGATCTCCAAATCTTTTAATGTTTAAAAATCACTTGTAATTTATAATGTCCATTTTTTATATGGTGTACTTAAAACTGATATATTTGTTTCATCACTAGTCTGCTTTACAGATATCACACTCTTAAGTTAGGTATGAAGGCCTCATTGCTATTCAGCACACAGGTTTCTATCCTTCTTAGATATGGATATACCTTAAGATTTATGCACTTACACAGTATAACATTTGTTACATTAAAAGCACCGATAATGGCAAGTCATTGTATACCATGGCCTGATCACAAATGAATCACACATAGTGTTTCTAGTTAATTAGTGTTTGCTGAAAGGTAAGGAATGGTTTATGTGGGCAGTTTGACTTAGTTTATTGGGATGTTATTTGTGAAAGGGAGAAGGAAAATGATAATTTCTAAGCCTTCATAGTGGTAGCAGCATCATGCCAAGTACTTTAGTGGTTTATTTTATTTTATCCTTACAGCAGGTCTATAAAATGGCAATGTTTGCACCATTTTACAAATCACATTATACAGCCAAAAGATGCACATTCAGAAACATGCCTATAGTCTAAACCAGACCTTAGCTTGGACTGAAATCTGAAATCCATGGTTTGTATAGTATTTCAGGTGACTTAGAGAACATCTTGAACAACTTTTTATTTATTTATTATGTTATTATTAATTTTTACTTCTTTTTTAAAAATTTTATTTTCTTGTTTAAAGCATTACAAATAGTAGTACATATGTCTCCTTTTTTCCCCCATTGACCTTCCCCCAGCTCCCCCACACACACATGCCCTTACCCCACCCCCCAGTGTCTTGTGTCCATTGGTTATGCTTATATGCATGCATATAAGTCCTTCGATTGATCTCTTACCCCTCCCAACACTCCCCAAACTTCCCGCTGTAATTTGACAGTCTGTTCGATGTTTCTCTGCCTCTGTATCTATCTTTTTATTCATTAGGTTATAATGTTCTTTATTATCCATAAATGAGTGAGATCATGTGATTTTTTTTTTCACTGCCTGGCTTATTTCACTTAGTATAAATGTTCTCCAGTGCCATCTATGCTGCTGAAAATGGTAAGCATTCCTCCTTTTTTATAGCAGCATAGTATTCCATTGTGTAGATGTACCATAGTTTTCTAATCCACTCATCTGCTGATGGGCATTTAGGCTGTTTCCAAATCTTAGCTATTGTAAATTGTGCTGCTGTGAACATAGGGGTGCATATATCCTTTCTGATTTGTATTTCTATTTTCTTGGGATATATTCCTAGAAGTGGTATTACTGGGTCAAATGGCAGTTCCATTTTTAAATTTTTGAGGAAACGCCATATTGTTTTCCACAATGGCTGCACCAGTCTGCATTCCCACCAGCAGTGAAGGCAGTTCTTTTTCTTTGTGTCCTCACCAGCACTTGTCATTTGTTGATTGATTGATGATAGCCATTCTGACAGGTATGAGGTGGTACCTCATTGTTGTTTTGATTTGTATCTCTCAGATGATTAGTGACTTTGAGCATGTTTTCATGTGTCTCTTGGCTTTCTGAATATCCTCTTTCAAAAAATGTCTATTTAGGTCCTTTGCCCATTTTTTGATTGGGTTGTTTATCTTCCTTTTGTTAAGTTGTACAAGTTCCCTGTAAATGTTGGAAATTAAACCCTTATCGGTGATAACTTTGTCAAATATGTTCTCCCATGCAGTGGGCTTTCTTGTTGTTTTGTTGATGGTTTCTTTTGCTGTGCAGAAGCTTTTTATTTTGATGTAGTACCATTTTTTTTATTTCCTCTTTAGTCTCTCTTGCCCTAGGATTTGTGTCTGTAAAGATATTGCTACGACATATGCCTGCAATTTTGCTGCTTATGGAGTCTTGTACGGTTTTTATGGTTTCCCATCTTACATTCAAGTCCTTTAGCCATTTTGAGTTTGTTTTTGTGTATGGTGTAAGTTGGTGATCTAGTTTCATTTTTTTGCATGTACCTGACAAAATTTTCCAGCACCATTTATTAAAGAGGCTGTTTTGACTCCATTGTATGCTCTTGCCTCCTTTGTCAAATATTAATTGAGTATAATGGCTTGGG
>NW_006285040.1:1912970-1980617 GCF_000327345.1 Myotis davidii
AGATGAATTTTTGGAGAGTTTGTTCTAGATCTTTGAAATATGCCATTGGCATTTTAATGGGGATTGCACTGAATCTGTAGATTGATTTGGGTAGTATGGACATTTTAACAATGTTGATTTTACCAATCCATGAACATGGGATGTTCTTCCATTTGTTTATGTCTTCCTCTATCTCTTTTTTCAATGTCTTGTAGTTTTCTGACTACCGGTCTTTTACATCCTTGGTTAAGGTTATTCCTAGGTATCTTAATTTTTTTGGTGCAATGGTAAATGGGATTATTTTTTTTTCATTTCTCTTTCTGTGAGTTCATTATTGGTGTTTAAAAAGGCCATAGATTTCTGGGCATTAATTTTGTATCCTGCTACATTGCCACATTCACTTATTAGGTCTAGTAGTTTTTTGATGGAGTCTTTGGGGTTTTCTATGTATAATATCATGTCATCTGCAAATAAGGATAGTTTTACTTCTTCTTTTTCAATTTGGATGCCTTTTATTTCTTCTTCTTGTCTGATCGCTATGGCTAGTACTTCTAGTACTATGTCAAACAGGCGTGGTGAAAGTGGGCATCCTTGTCTTGTTCCTGTTCTTAGGGGAAATGGTTTTAGTTTTTGCCCATTGAGTATGATGTTGGCTTTAGGTTTGTCATATAGGGCTTTTATTATGTTGAGGTATGATTCTTCTATTCCTACCTTGCTGAGAGTTTTTATCAAGAAAGGGTGTTGTATTTTGTCAAATGCTTTTTCTGCATCAGTGATATGATTATGTGATTTTTGTCTCTCAGTTTGTTTATGTGATGTATCACATTTATTGATTTGCAGATATTATACCATCCTTGCATCCCTAGAATAAATCCCACTTGGTCATGGTGTATGATCTTTCTAATGCATTGCTGAATCCGATCTGCTAGAAAATTTTGTTGAGGATTTTAGCATCTAGGTTCATCAAGGATATCGGCCTGTAGATCTCTTTTTTTGTGGTGTCTTTATCTGGTTTTGGAATTAGGGTAATGCTTACTTCATAGAAAGAGCTTGGAAGTGTGCCTTCCTCTTGAATTTTTTGGAATAGTCTGAGTAGGTTAGGCTTTAGTTCTTCTTTGAATGCTTGGTAGAACTCCCCTGTAAAGCTAGCCAGACCAGGGCTTTTGTTTGCTGGAAGATTTTTGATCACTTCTTCAATTTCTTCGGTAGTTATCGGCCTATTCAAGTTTTTTGATTCTTCTTGGTTGAGTTTGGGAGCTTATATTTTTCTAAGAATATGTCCATTTCATGTAGGTGTCCTTTCTGTTGGAAAAGAGTTGTCCATAGTATTTTTTCATAATCGTTTGTATTTCTGTGGGATCAGTTGTTATTTCACCTCTTTCACTTCTGATTTTGTTTATTTGGGTCCTCTCTCTTTGCTTCTTGGTGAGCCTGGCTAGAGGTTCATCAATCTTGTTTATCCTTTCAAAGAACCAGCTCTTGGTTTTATTTATATTTTGTATTGTATTTTTGGTCTCTATGTCGTTTATCTCTGCTCTGATCTTTATTATTTCCTTCCTTCTGCTTACTCTGGGCTTTTCCTGTTGCTCTCTTTCTAACTTTTGAGTTGTAGGGTAGGTGATTTACTACCATTGTTTCTTGTTTTTTTGTGGTAGGCTTGTAGAGCTATGAACTTCCCTCTCAAGACTGCTTTCACTGTGTCCCATAGATTTTGGATTGTTGTATTTTCATTGTCATTTGTTGCCATGATGTTTTTTAGTTCTTCTTTGATCTCTCTAGTAACCCAGTCATTGTTCAATAGCATGCTATTTAGCCTCCAGGTGTTTGAATTTTTTATTGTTTTTATTGTATTTGATTTCTAGTTTTATGCCACTGTGATCTGAGAAGATGCTTGGCATGATTTCAATCTTCTTGAATTTGAATAGACTTTGCCTGTGTTCCAATATATGGTCTATCTTTGAAAATGACCCATGTGCACTTGAGAATAATGTATATTCTGTGGCTTTGGGGTGAAATGTTCTGAAGATTTCAATTAATGCCATCTGATCTAGTGTGTCATTTAGGATTGATATTTTTTTGCTGATTTTTTTGTTTAGAGGATTTATCCAGTGGTGTCAGTGGGGTATTAAAGTCCCCTACCATGACTGTATTGCTGTCAATCTCTCCCTTGATATCCTCCAGAAGTGTTTTTTTATGTATATCTTTTGATTGGGGCATTTAACCCATTTACAATTAAAGTTATTATTGATAGGTACTTGTTTGTTGCCATTTTTATTCTTTACACCTGTGTTCCTTCTTCACTTCCTATTTCTTCTTTTTACAGCAGACCCTTTAGCATTTCTTGCATTGCTGGTTTGGTGGTAATAAACTCCCTTAGTCCTTTTTTGTCTGTGAAGCTCCTGATTTCACCCTCAATTTTGATTGACAGCCTTTTGAACAATTTTTTAAATGTATTATTATATAGGGATATGGTTGGAGGAGCTGAATTTCTTGTTCAGTTTGTGAATTCCAGGACAGAAATCCATTTTCCAGGTTCTTAGTTCTTTATAATTTTTACATTGCCTGTTTTACCAAGGAAATTATGTCATGGATACCCTGCCTGATTTTTTTTTTAATATATTTTATTGATTTTTTACAGAGAGGAAGGGAGAGAGATAGAGAGTCAGAAACATCGATGAGAGAGAAACATCGATCAGCTGCCTCCTGCACATCTCCCACTGGGGATGTGCCCGCAACCCAGGCACATGCCCTTGACCGGAATCGAACCCGGGACCCTTCAGTCCGCAGGGCGACGCTCTATCCACTGAGCCAAACCGGTTTCGGCACCCTGCCTGATTTTGAATGAAGATTCATCATTTACTGATATGTGATCTTGGAAGTCAATAAAATGGAAATATAAACAAAATCTACTAGTACCTCTTAGAAAAACTGCAACCAAATATATGCAAAGATCTTGTGCATATAGTAAGTGCTCAGTAATGAGTATATTCTTCCACTAATGGTAACCCTAGGATTATGTTTTATATTTTTTCTTTTTAAAAAAATATTTTTATTGATTTTAGAGAGGAAGGTAGAAGGAGAGATAGACAGAAACATTAATGATGAGGAAGAACCATTGATTGGCTGCCTCCTGCATGCCCCCCACTGGGGATTGAGCCCGCAACCCGGGCATGTGCCCTTGACTGAAATTGAACCCTGGACCCTTCAGTCCACAGGCCGATGCTCTATCCACTGAGCCAAACCAGCTGGGGCAGTGGTCGGCAAACTCATTAGTCAACAGAGCCAAATATCAACAGTACAATGATTGAAATTTCTTTTGAGAGCCAAATTTTTTAAACTTAAACTATATAGGTAGGTACACTGTTATTAACTTACTTAGGATACTCCTAAGCTGGCCTTGGCTAAAAACGTCCTCAATCTGATTGAGGTATGTTCGCTGAGGTCGACCCCTTCCAACTCTCCCATTCACACTCGTCTTGTATACTTGTTTCAGATAGATGAGTGTGGATGGGAGAGTCAGAAGTGGTTGACCTCAGCGAATGTACCTCCCCCATGCTGTGAATCCCGTGGCCCGCCTGCGCCGTGTCTCCCACTGTCCAATCTACCGACACCCCCCACTTCTTCTAACGCTACTTCTTCAAAATAGACTCGCCCAGGCCGAAAACCAACTTGTGCGCATGGGCCATGAAGTTTCAATCGCACTGTACATGGGTGCCCACACGTGGTATTTTGTGGAAGAGCCACACTCAAGGGGCCAAAGAGCCACATGTGGCTTGCAAGCCACGATTTGCCTACCACTGAGCTAGGGCATCTCTTCTCTTTTCAATTGGAGATCACAGGAACAAATGAGCTGTCACTCTGCAATAAACTGGTATGACTTTAATTCTATTTACTAGCTTTCCTATAGTAAAATAAAATTACCCAAGGATATGTTCACTGATTTTAGAAAGAGAAGTGGAAGGAGAGAGAGAGAGAAAAAAAAAATCAATGTGAGAGAGAAACATCAATTGGCTGCCTCCCATACATGCCCTGACCAGAAATTGAATCCACAGTCATTTGGTGCATGGGGTGATGATGCTCCAACCAACTGAGCCACCTGGCCAAGGCTCCTATAGAATAGTTTCTATATTTTTTTACCTTATTTCTCATTTTATCAAGGTTTACAAGGCTTGCAAGTGAGAAAATGGAAAGAATATAACCTGTGTTGATGTAAAGGAGGCTAAATAAGCAATTTAGGGAATTTCTGAAATCATGTTTTGACACAAAGCCACCTACCCAATTTATGCTTGAGGCACACAGTGGGATAAAGTTAGTCATTGTTAAAAGATCAAGTCCCACATAATCAGGTGCAGACATGTTTAGAACCACATACTTTAGTGACGACATAGAAAATGTTGGACTCGAAAGCTACTTTGTGTACTAGCACAGCGCTTTAGGACAGTTCATGTATGAAGCAGTAGTACTATACAGCAAATGTGACTGTTCACATCTCTATCAGGATAAGAGCCCATTTGATCCATTTTTTTCAGGAGCTTGGAAAATACTCTAAACTGAGGTTTAGGGAACTGCTTTTGAGTCTTGACTTTATACTAACTACTTTTATTACTTTGAAAGACCATTTAAACTTGTGTTGTCCAAAATACTAGCCACTAGTAACGTGAATATTTAAATTTTTGCTAATTAAAATGAAATAAAATTAAAAATCCAGTTTCTCTGTCGCATTAGTAACAAGTACTCATTAGCCACGTGGAACTAATGGCTACTGTATTGAACAGTGCAGAATAACATTTCCATCATTGCAGAAAATTCTGCTTGACAGCCCTGAAGACCTGGCTGCACTTTCTACCTGTCTAAAATAAGACAGTGGACTTCATGGTTTCTCCTAGTCTAATTCTCTAATGTTTGCATGTTAACAACTTACACGGGATGGATAAGCTCAGGCTGTGTTATCCTATGGTTTCTGTGAAGATTCCAGTACATCTGGAAGGATTCTGCGATAAGCAGACTGCAATGTCAGCAATAGCCACTGCTTTTTGTCTTCTTCCCACTCTATTTACCCCTGCCCTCTCTTCCCCTTCTCCTCTTCCTTCTTCCTCTATCTCTTCCTGCTCTTATTTTGCTTCCCCTTCCCATTCCTCTCCCTTTTCCCTTTTCAAGATAAAGGCCATCTGACCTGAATCATTAAGCAAATTTCATAGGCATCAGGTGGCTCGCTTTGTAAAGGTGGCACCCTTTGCCACTCTTAGTGTGATGGTGATAATCAATACAGACTGGATTATATGGGTAACAGCTCCTACATCTCAATAGCTGAACACACAGGTTTATTTCTATCTCATGTGAAATACCCACTGAGGCCCGATGTGGGCTCTGCTTAGCATCATCCTTACTCTTGGATCCAGGCTCATAGAGCAAGCAGTACTTCCCCATAGCAAAGGGCAAAAAGAAGTGGTGAGTCTCACCCTGGCACCAAGGCTTCTTCCCAAGAGTGCCACATGTCATTTATGCTCACATTTCCTTGGCCAATGTGCATTCATGGCCACATATCACCTCAAGGGTATAGGGAAGTATGATGCTATATTGTCCCTGGGAAGAAAACTGAAAATATTTAATGGAGAGGATGAACAAGCACCATAAGCTAACCAAGAAGGGAAGAGCAAACACTTCCGATGCAGATGCAAAGTGACTCCAGCTCCTGTAAATTGCAGACGTCATACTCATTGTCCTTCAAATTGTTTCTGCACAGAAATGCTCAGTCACGTCTTCCAGGTCTCCTCCTTTTCCTCCTCTTCTTTCTTTTCAAGAGAAGCTGGAAATATATAGTGTTATATGAACTATCTTTATTTTTAAAATATGGGCTCATTGTTTATCAACATTGTTTGGATCAAAGAATATACCACAGAATCAAGTGGAGCACCCATACACAGCTCATCAAATTTGAAATGGGAGGGAGGTAAAAGACAGTATAGAGACTGGCCTGGGAGGTAGGAGACCTGGGTGCTAGCCCTAGTAATATAACAAACTCCCTGTGTGACATTGAATGAATCACTGCCCCTCTTTCCTCATCTATAGCAAAGGGAGATTGTGCAAGATCCATGACAAGGCTCAGTATTTCAGAATGGTTCTAGCAGTTTTAAGAGCAGCCCGGGGTATAAGGCATCCGATAGCATACATTTGATGGAAATTATACCATAATTCCTTTCTCCAGAGATCTGAGAGAGGAGATTCAAGTTTCATGGACATGTAGGTAACTCTAGACACAGACCTTATTCAAAGTTGACTTAGGACAACAAAATCCAAAATCTCTAAATTTTTTTTAACAGAAAAATAGTAACATTGTGTAGACTACTTTGGAAAAAAAATGGAGGTAGTTAATACATTAAGAGCTTCAACTTTGGCATTAGACAGATTTGGGTTTGGATTGTGCCTTGCTAGCTACTAAGTGTATGACCTGACCTCATCACTTGTCCTTCTGTCTCAGTTTCTTCATTGGTAAAATTGTAATGATAACTACGGTAATTGTATTTACTTCAGAAAGCAGTTGTGAAGGTTTAATTATATAATACATATAAGGTGCCTAGTATTTAAAATGTCTGAACTATTATTGCTACTATTTTGCTCCAACTTCTTCTCCTATCCACCTTTTTCCACACATAATGCTTCTGGAACATAAACATGTGATGCCAAGTGAAATTATGCTCAATGTGCAACAGAAAAACTGCTGGGTGTATGATTTCTCAGTTTTTTCTAATCAGATCTTTTGTAAATGTGTCTTTGTGGCTCTGGAATTAGGAACCCAGAAAGAGATGTTTTTATGGGGATTCTTGTCTTGGGCTTGTTTTACATGAACATTTCATTAAAAAGATTATATCTGTACTAACCAGAGGGGACTTTTATTGTCTGCTAAGAATCTGAAATAATTGCTTAGAGCTTTCAATACCATCGATGTAAATTCAATTGGCCTAACTAAGGCCAGCAAAATTGTTTCTCAGACTCTGTGTCTCCAAATCATAAGAGTCTGAGAAACAGGGTGGCAATTAGCAAAGTAAATATTTCTTGAAATTTATTGAGGTTGTGTTTTTTTCTTGTGATGAATTTGGAGACCTGTACATTCCAGGGCTAATTAGAATAATTTCAACTTCAAAGTACATTAGCCTTGATTTAAAGCTTTGAAGACAATCTGAAACTTAAGCTACTGTGGCATCATTTTATTGAGTGTTTATCTAGATTATGGTTGCAGGGATGAGAGCTGATCATTGTATAATTTAGTATCAAGAAAATAATTACATATTTTATATCTGTGATTCTAGGTCAATTTTATTTTTCCTGCAAAAGATTGATTACATGTGTTAGATTATACTTGAGTAAAACCTCTTCAACTGTCTGTTACATACACCATGATTCTAAAAGTAACTTTAAAAATGACTTTGGGATTTTTTTTTTTAAATCATGAACACTCTACTCATCTATTAAAACATTTGACATTTATTACACTAATTTTGTCTGTGGAGAAAACTGCTTTTTTTTTCCAAAGGCAAAATTGAACTGCTTTTTCTCCTTCAAGTAGATTTTGCCGTAAATGCTGGTACAAAAAAAGTACATACACTTTTTGGAATCAAGTTAAGTTTTAGTTCTTATTTATTGGAGCTGTTGCATAAAAGACAAAATCTGTGCAAGTGTTTTGTGGAAGTACATTATGCTTTAACAAAGGGGAAGGCCTTACTGCTTTCCCCCATGATTTCAAAATCATACATGCTCATTATAAATATGTCGAAGTCTTACCCTACCATGAAGAAATAATACTGTTGATAATTTGAAATATATCTTTATTTGTCTCTTCTCATGCACATAATAACATAAAAATTATATGCCAACCCTGGCTGGGAGGTTCATTTGGTTGGAGCATCATCCATACACCAAAAGATGTGGGTTTGATCCCCACTCAGGGCACACACCTAGGTTGTGAGTTCGATTCCTGGTTGGGGTGTGTATGGAAGGCAACCAATAGATGTTTCTTCTCTCTCTCTAACATTGATGAAACCATATCCTTTGGTGAGGATTAAAAATTATTTGCCATATAATTCCAAATTACTTACAACAGATTTAAATGGGGACATTTTTATGTGGTTATATTTTATTCCTCTTTTTAAAATATCTAGATACCTAGTTAAAAAGAAAAGAGTTGTTGATGAAAACTATAATTCTTGCTTAAATCTTCAGGGATAAAAAATTTGGTTGATGCATTTTCTTTGCCTTTTCTGCCTTGAACTGACTGGCTACTAAAGGTTGGGCAGAGAAAAGAGAAAACATTGAACTTCACATAAGTCAGTTTTGCTCCACTTAAGAGCCCAGAAAATGAATGGGGATGGAGAACAGATGTTAGCCACCACTGAAACACTGTAATGGAGAAGCAGATGACAGAGCACAAAGGTAAAAAGTAAATAAAATCTGTAATGTATCTGCACTTTATCTAAATCAGTTTAAACTCCTAATATACCAAATAAAATAGCAACTACATTTTAATTGAAGTAAAGATAGTTAACCATGTTAAAAACAGTCTTAAGTCCAAATTTATTGAAAATCTGTATTATTCCTTTCCTGTAACAAGTAGTATTTATAGAGGTTTGGTTTTCCTTCACCAGAGTGCTTATTCATTCTTCAAAAACTTCTAGAATGTACTCATATCCTCTGTATACTGGTTTATTTTTTTTTTCTAAATATATTTTATTGACTTTTTACAGAGAGGAAGGGAGAGAGACAGAGAGTTAGAAACATCGATGAGAGAGAAACATCGATCAACTGCCTCCTGCACATTTCCCACTGGGGATGTGCCCGCGACCCAGGTACATGCCCTTGACCGGAATCGAACCCGGGACCCTTCAGTCCACAGACCGATGCTCTATCCACTGAGCCAAACCGGTCTCGGCTACTGGTTTATTTTTAAGGTAGTCCGGTGCATATCATTTTTCAACTGTTATCCAAAAGGCCGCTTGTCTTTCCTCTGGGATCTTACAGGTGGCTCCATATTCAAAGCATCATAGGAAGGAGCCTGTTACCTTAGTTTTCAGCTTAGTAGTTTATAGAATCTAACATGCTAGACAAGAAGAAAATAAAGCCAGGCGGATGGCACGACACTGGGCAAGGTTTCACTGAACTCATGGGGGAATAGAGAGTGGCATCTTCCTGTTGTCACTGATAAGTGACTACGCCGTTCATGCTTTCGTTGTCAGAGCGAATCACCTTTTCAACCTGCGACCTTAAGTAACTCAATTCTTGGCCTGGGGTAACGTTAGGAAACATACTTAGAAAAGGTCACCTAGTTGCCTGACCATTATTTAAGACCTTTTCTTATTAAAGTCATGGATAAGACCAGTTCTTTCCATGTCCATGGTCAGAAGGTGACTCGGAAACGGAGACTGTAATTACATTTGTAATATTCAAATTCATTTCATGGTTTCGAGGTAGAATGTCTTCTTGCTGTGTCCTGGGCAATCTTCCCAATCCCCCCGCTTGATTTCCAAATGGCAGGAACTAGAAGTGATTCTGCTTTGACAATCTGCTAATGAGCCCTTGCATCGTCTCTCCAGCTGCCTTATGTTCGGTGGAAGTGATCAAAACACCTAGAGAAGATTCACATATCAAAGGGTCTTAAGTTTTCTGTTTTATGTAGGTTACTTTGGAATAGATTTGGCTCTTTCCTACCCTCCAATTTCATGTAATATCTCTTTAAATAGGTAGGAAACTCTCTTTCAGTCTCCCTATCTCTTAGTTTATGTCACCCCACAATGCAATGAATTTGAGTGAAATGCACACATGAGTGGATGAAAGTTCTTGTTCAAAGATTATTAATGACAAATGAAGATGCATGATTCCCATCTGGAAAAGCACAGGAAGCCATTCCTGAAGGAGTACTAGAGCAAAGGTACAAAGTCTGGAGCGCTTTCAAGTAACAAAAGGTCATTTGTTTTGTCTGAGGGTAGAGAGTGAAGAAAAGACTGGCGAGTTGGGCTCACTATATATTTGCACAATTTTTAACGGTTTATGCAAAAATTATCCAGTTTTGGCTTTTACCATAACTACTAGACTATAGCAATGAACATAACACAGATAAAACTATATAAACCCCATTACCCATGTGGCCCAATCTTAGCATGGAGCCAAAGTAACAGTAGTCAAATAGGGGTGTCCCTCCTTAACGGCTGATGGCTCAATTTTGAAAATGAAATGTATTTTAATAAACACTGCCTTTATAATTATTCAAACTGTGTGTATACATTTTTGGGACACTATATGTGTGTATACCTATCCAAAACTATAGCAGAAAAATTTTAAAAAATCAGGTTAATACATTAATGTTCAGCACAGCTTTTTAACATCCCTAAAGGTGATTCTCTTAATTTCAAACATCCTTTCAGCCAGGCTAGTATCCAGGGGAAATCTTTATGGCCTTCATATTTCCTTCTATACTGAGCAGTAGAGTTCCTATTTTCCACCCCACCTTGGCCTTTGTCATGTAGATCATTTAGCCTCTCGGTTTTAAGTTTGTCTCCCCCCATCCCCTCCGACATTATTCATATTATAAAGGAACGTCTTGGATATGGTCCAGCAAAAGAATCCTTGCCCCTTAGAAGAGGACAGGCAGAAACATCAAGTACTCTTTGCTACCCAAACAACTGCTAATGAAGACTAATGTGCTGTAAAGGAAAACAGAGGGCCAGGGCTTAAATCAAGAATTCCAGTTATTACTGACTGGGTTACCGTGGGCAAATGAATTAACCATCAATAACTGGGCTCCTCACTCAGATGGGGAGTAGCTCAGTTGGTTGAGCATTGTCCTCTGCACCTAAAAGTTGCCAGTGCGATTCCAGGTCAGGACACATACCTGGGTTGCAGGTTCAATCCCCGGTCAAAGTATGTGCACGAGGCAACTGATTGATGTTTCTCTTTCACATCGATGTTTCTCTCTCTCCCATCCTCTAACTATGTCTTCCGATGAGTATTAGAAATTAAATAACGCTTCCTCATCTGGAAAATGAGGATGATAATACACTCATTCACTGATTTCACAGGACTGTGTGTGTGTTCAACTGCAAAGAGCCAATGAATGAGAGCTATTCATGGTTTTATTTGAAATTATTGAGAGTCAGTTCACCACCTTCATTTGGGAAGAACATTGTTCCCATTTCTTTATGTGATCCTGTCCTCAATTTTCCAATGTTCCCCTGCTCTCCTGCTCATCCGGAAGGAATATGTGAGAGCCCTGGGCTAACTGAACTCTCTCCCCCTGCTAAGCCCTCATTAACATTTTGCTCTGGGACAAGAAAGTCCCAGAGTAATGTAATGCCTTATTTTCCCTCTTTGTAACACTGCCATTATTGATTCCTGAGATGTCTTCACATTGTCCCCTTAAGTTAAAGGCTATTTTATTCACTTGTGAGCTTGTGCTACCACTGAAAACCTTACACTCTCCCTTCTCTTTCAGCTCAGTCTCTGACAGTTTAAATCAGTGACTTCTGTCTCAGTCCATTATAACAAAATTTTACAGACTGGGTAGTTTATAAATAACAAATTTATTTCTCATGGTTCTGGAGGCTGGATCAAGGTACCAGGGGGCTCTGAGGAGGGCCCTCTCTAGGGTTGTCCCATGATGGAAGGGGTTGGGTAGCTCTGTGGACTCTCTGTTATAAGGACATGAATCTGATACATGAGTGCTCCACCCTCATGACCTAAGTACCGCCCAAGGGCTTCATCTCCTAGTACCATCTAATTGGGAGTTAGAACTTTAATATATGAATCTTGAGGGGACACAGCTATACAGACTATGGCAACTTTGATTAAAACAAAACCAATGCAGAAGGAAACCAACAGGTGTTGTCAGAATATACAATTTACTGCTTTTCATAGGTTTCACAGTAAAGGACCATTTGGGCATGAAGAGCTGTTTTAAATAGACTTGGTTTACCACCGTGCCCTCCGACATCTATATTAACAAGGTCAAAATCAAACTAGTAACCAGGAAATACTCATAATTGAGCTAAAACTGATTTGGTCATTGACCTTATACATTAATTGCTATTAGCTATGTCATAGTCCTAGTTTAATCTAGTGCTATTTCCCCATGGAAAAGACCAGTTTTGAGTAAATATAATGACTAAATCCATAACTATGATGTCATTATTCCTTAATGATTGAGATTCTAATTTAATTTATGTACTACTTTAGTGCAGGAAATTAACTGATGTGTCCATTTGTTTTAGGTACATGATTGTAAAGCATAGATGTATAATAAGGTTTTTGAATTAAAAAGAACATTACTTCATTTCATCCCTTTGTAATATTTGGCATTTTATTAATATTATAGATATCAAATATGACTACATGAGATTACCACGATGGAAGCCACATTAACGGAATGGTAGCTGCTGTCCAGGTCTCTGGGACATACTCATTAGGCCCAGGATGAGGGCAGAGTGGAGCCATTTATGGAGCCTCAGCGCTTTTTAAAGTCCTGTGGGGACTGTTTTTTTCCCGGCTGTCAGCAGGTGGCATGTGGCTGCTGGGGCATGAGGACAGGGAGCTGCTTACAGCTCTCTGTCTGCTGACAGAAATTCTCAGCTTGATGCGGGGACTTCTGTCCTGAAAATAGGCCTCCCCTCTTTCCATGTGTTGGGAATGCTGTGGCTTTCAGACTGGTTGTCTGGAATGAGTGTGGGAGGTCTCAGAGACACAAACTGGTAACTTGTTTTCTAGACAAAACAAGTGGCTCTTAGCGGCTGTGTGACCTGGGGATGTTGCTTAAAACTTCACTGAGCCAGTTGGTTTGTTTCAATTGAGCTCTGGGTGTGTGTGCGTGTGTACGTGCACAGTGAGATAACTAGTCTAAACGAGGCCCTGACACATAGGAGGTACTCAGTATATGCAGTCTCTTTCCATCTTTCATTAATCTCATCTTTAGTGACTGCCTCACTAAAGTTTGACCCTGAAAAACTGTAACATTTGCTCTAAGCCGTGTGTGTTCTAGGATGCCGACAATGTGAATAA
The DNA here is from genome assembly GCF_000327345.1 of Myotis davidii. NCBI lineage: Eukaryota > Metazoa > Chordata > Mammalia > Chiroptera > Vespertilionidae > Myotis > Myotis davidii. The sequence goes on from NW_006285040.1 coordinate 1,925,988, forward strand.
CAGGAGCTCTGAATCAAAGTACTGTTTAAACAAGATTAGAAAGGGACAGCCACAGAGCTGAGAGGAAATAGATTGATTTCAGCTTCAATTTTTATAACTTTATTGGTGACACATAGTACAAATGGGCTGCCTAGGTTAACAAATTAAGTGTTTGTGTCTAGGAACAGATTTTAAATCACATCTCTCTCTGTCGTCCCATTAGGCGTCATCCCCTCCCCCACTCCCTCACCAGATTCAGTTTTGCTTATAGATGTTTGGCTGCCTTTGTTTTCTAGGGCAGAGTTTCTCTCTTTGGAGAGGAATATTTCTTCCAAATTTAAAGTATATGAAGTAAGATATGGAGAGGTGAAGTCTCTCAAAGAATGGAAATGATAAAAGTTTGAATAAATAGGTCTTTAACAACAGCCTAAAGAAGCTCTGATTATTGAATCTCAGGAGAAGGCTCTAAGGCGATTGTGAGACATAACAAGCTTGCAATAAATAATGTACATGTGCCAGTGAATAGCTGCTTCCTGTTTCCCTTCAAGGGAAGAAGAAAGGGGCTTCTTTTTAATATTAAGAGTAATTTGGATGCAACTATAAGATGTAGCTCTTGCCTGTAATGGTTAGCAGATACCGGAATTCAGCTGTCAAATGAACCTGAGAGGTTTTTTCCTCCAAAGAATCTTGTGGGAAAGAAGACCCACAGTCTTTCTGATGCAGATGAAGAGCATTTTGCTCAGTAGCCATCCCCCAACCCCCCCACCCCCCATGATCTCTGGAGGAACAATTTAGATACAAATTCCAACTGTTTCTTGCTTTTAACTAGTTTGTTTATAGTTCTGTGTGCGATATTTAACAAAAGGGTTATGCTGATAGATAGGTTTTAAACATACAGATCTAATGGTGGATGGAAGGAAAGGAAAGCTGTGTGCATTGCTTGGGATGTTTTCCATGTATCATTTTATTTACTCTTCACCATAGTCCTGTGAGATGGGCATGACTGTTCCCCCCTTCTCGATGAGAAAATGGAAACTTAGAGAAGCTAAGTTGTCCATGCTGATGCCTGCTGACTTAAAAGCCCAAGCTACCTCCATAGCTCTGTGCACCTCCAGGTCTTTCTGAGCATCTGTGACTGAAGGCATGAAAGCAGATGCCTGCTGCCCTTATCTTCCCTGAGGACACAGCAAAGTTCACAGGAAGGAGACTGTGTTTGGAGGATGGCTTTTGGAGAATTCACCTCTTTCAGTCTTCTTTGTATTTAAAAATACTGTCTTGTGATCCCCTAATCAAAAAACTAATATTTTAGAAATGAACATAGACCCTCAGGTATTTCTGAAGACTGGAAAATTTAGTAAGGTAGCATTTTCACTGATTTTCTACTTCAGTTTTATCATGCGAGTGAATATCCTATATAATAAAAGGGTAATATGCAAATTGACCCTAACAGCAGAGTAACCAGGAACAACTGGTTGCTATGATGTGCACTAACCACCAGGGGACAGACGGTCAATGCAGGAGCTGCCCCCTGTGCTCCCACAGGGTGAACTCCTCTCAGCTACAAGCTGGGCTGACGGCTGCGAGCATAGCGTAGGTAGCGGGAGTCTCTCCCGCCTCCTCAGCAGCACTAAAGATGTCTGACTGAAGCTTAGACCTGCTCCCAACGATGAGCAGGCCTAAGCCATCACTCGGACATCCCCCAAAAGCTCCACGGCTGCCAGAGAGATGTCTGACTACCAGCTTAGGCCTGATCCCCCCAGGGAGCAGTTCTTAGCCGGCAGGTGGACATCCTCTGAGTGGTCCTGGACTGCGAGAGGGCACAGGCCGGGCTGAGGGACCTCCCTTCCCCCGACAGAGTGCATGAATTTTCATGCACCGGGCCTCTAGTGAAATGATAAACATAAGTGCTGTTGTCAAAATATAATCCCTGCTGTTTCTTAACCTATCAAATCATATCTTTTAAAATTTACATTTTTAAATCTTGGGGGACATTCCACCACTGGATTAAAGAATTTGAGGATACTTTTCAGATGATAGCATTATTGGAAAAATAAAGGAGAAAATGGGGGTGGGGGGGATAAATGAGAGAAACTCAACAGAGAAAAACCAGTCAAAGATGGCAACACTTGGTTTCTAAAGTGAGCCATCTCTCTGATTTTGTGCAATATTTAGAACAAAGCCTCTCCCAATTCTTGGCTCTAAACCCCAGACTAATCTATGGCTTTGCTTGTATTCTCTTCCTGATCCTGGAAAAATATATTTCAAAAATATCATTGCTACCTATCAGAAGGAAACTTTAGAATGAAATTAGTTCATCTGTGTTAAAATATTTTTACGTGTTTTATTTCCTACATACAGAATGAGGTGGTCATTTGTTATTTCTAGAATTGTCATATTCAGGGAAGGATAGTGCTTGCTATAAAAATGAAATATGTGAAAAAAGTTACCCAAATTCCCAGGAAGAGTGGGATGAATAAATGTTATTTTTATACCATGGAACACCACATAGCAATGAGACTGAAGCTCTATAGCTGCAACAAAATGCGTGAATCTCACAAATGGAATGTTAAGAAAACAAAGCCAGACACCAAAGAGTCCACAGTGTATAATTGTACACCATCCCAAGTTCGATTAGTATAAAGGTCAAAAACTAGCAAAACTAATCCATGCTGTTCAAAGGAATTTTCCCTGGGGGTGGGGGAGAATGGCAACAGAGAGGAAGCAAAAGAGGGATTGCTGGGGTGCTGGTAATATTCTAAGCCTTGTTTTTGGTGCTTGTTTAAATGGGTATGTTTCCTTTGTGATAATCCATTGAGCTGTGTGATTAGAATTTGTGCATATTTCTGTATCTGTGGTTCTCCAATTAAATGGCTAGTAACATCTAATTTAGACAAAACAAGCCACTGAATATGTGGCAAACTTACTGATGGATTAGTTAGGCACCACTGCAAAGATAAGGGTTACCATATTTTGTTTTTATGACGTACTTAGTTTCAAATTATATCATCTTTGAAGTTACCAGTAAAATATATGTCATAATTCATAGTATCTTATTATAATTACCAGTAGTTTTTTCTTAATTGCATATAAAATAATGGCATTTTACTATTGATGAAGTGCTAGGTTTGATAAAACACAGTAACAAAAATTGTTTTATGATATAAATAAATGCCCAAATAAATTGTAGTTTGATATTTGTAGAAATAAATTCATTTGAAAATACTAAGGGGGAGGAGTTCTATGGCATTTTATAACATTTTTACAACACTTGTTTGGATGAATAATGTATAAGCAAACCTAAAATATTTTTGAATAAGACAAATGAAAAAGCATCTAATTTACCATTCTAAAGTATATTTTAAAAGTAAAAGAATAAACTTGAATAGATAAGTAAAACAGAGTAGTGTCATCCAAAAACTAACCAAATACATATGAGAAAACAGTGTATATTGAAGGGGCAGAAAAGTTTTGGTAAAAAAGAAAAAATCAGGGTGGAAAGTTCAGGTAAAAAAGAAAAAAGGAAATGAGTGAAATGTGGCTGGCCCTTCAGTATATCACATTTAGTCTGTGTTTCCAAAGATTATGCATGAGAGACAGTAGACATCTGGTCTTTGACTCATGACGGACAGGCCTGTCAGTGTCCCTATGTCAAGATTAACCACTTTTCTCCTCAGGAAGTACTTGTGTTTGCCTGAGCATGACACTGTATTTGGCTTCTTTCACTTACAATGTCTCAAATGAACTATTGGATAGGAAGCAGCCCGGCCTTATATGAATGTATTAGCCCAGTGGCCGGCAAACCGCGGCTTGCGAGCCACATGCAGCTCTTTGGCCCCTTGAGGTGGCTCTTCCACAAAATACCATGTGCGGGCGCACACGTACAGTGCGATTGAAACTTCGTGGCCCATGCCCAGAAGTCGTTTTTCAGCCTGGGCGGGTCTATTTTGAAGAAGTGGCGTTAGAAGAAGTGGGGGGTGTCGGTCAGTTGGGTGACGGGAGACGCAATGCCGGGGAGGCGCGTGCAGTTCATGCAGGAGTTGAGTGAGCCAGACAGTCAGCAGTCTCATTGTGCAGTGGTTAGTGCTAGTCGTGTCCGCAAATCGTGCGCGCGACAAAAGTACCTACTCGAAGCATAAAGTTACCTGTATTTTTCCAACCAGCTGCAAATCCTACAGGTATTTAATTTTATCAATAAATAATATCATTCTTAAGTATGATATCAAGTTTTATTCAACGTTCCTATAGTTTAACTAAGACTTAAAACTTTAAGTAAAGTTTATTAAGTTAATTTTAGGGAACGTTGTGGAGTGAAAGAAGATGTAGTGTCGAGGATTAAGAAAGGTATGCTGCGATGGTTTGGACATAGAGAGAGGATGAACGAAAGGAGATAGATGAAACAAGTATACAAGACGAGTGTGGATGGGAGAGTTGGGAGGGGTCGACTTCAGTGAATGTACCTCAATCAGATTGAGGATATTTTTAGCAAAGGCCAGCTTAGGAGTACCCTAATTAAGTTAGTAACAAGGTACCTACCTATATAGTTTAAGTTTAAAAAATTTGGCTCTCAAAAGAAATTTCAATCAATCATTGTACTGTTGATATTTGGCTCTGTTGACTAATGAGTTTGCCGACCACTGTATTAGCTTATTAACAGAGAGAAACCTCAACACCGAAGAGTAACTTCAAAGAAGTGAAAACTATTGCCTAATAGCTTACTACATCTATTTCATGTACAATTCCCTAACAACCACCCTCTTCCCCCCGCCCCCCCGAATTCAAAAGGCCCCTTCCACCCTAACTCCTGAAACTAATGGGTACTCAAAAATAAATGTAATAGGGTGGGAGTATTTGGGCTTTTTAAACATATAACTTGTTAAATGGAAATGATAAGAAGGTCCATTTCCAGAAGAAACTATTTCTTATTAATGCGGTATATGATACTGATAGGATACTATACTGATTGCTCTCTTGTCAGTTAAAAAAAAAGTGAGGTCAAGAGAAAAAAAATTTCAATTACATTTACAGTAGCAGCTGAAGGAGAACAAAATCAATGAAAGGAGCATACTTATTAGAGACCTGCAGTTGCCATAAAACTGAAACTAAATCACAGTGACAGTGTCTGAACTTCAGATAAATTACTTTGAATTCAGAATGGGAACCTAGAGAAATAATGGAAATGATATTGCAGTTGTTGGGGAAAAGGTTAGAACTTTTTATAGCCATTGCTTCTCTGGATCTTGTAGTTATTGTCAAGAACAAATACTGATTTGTTATATTTTTCACTTTATTTTATTTTTCTGTGGAGGGGACTCTATTGTTTCTCCAGCAGATAATTCCACCTTCTAGTTTGTACTTTCATTGACGTGCTGGGATGTTATGATGCTCAGATGTTCAGAGTAGAAGCAGAGTTTTCTGGGAACCCAAAGCAAGGTGACCCTTAGGGAAGAACTTGTTCTCTTTGAAAAGAGGGCAGATTGAGAAAGGAGTGGGTGAAGAAGGGCCAGCCTGCTCTGTCCTGTTTGCCAAATAGAGGCACAGACCATCTTGGTCCAGGGCCTCTCCTAAGCTCTCTCCTGGTGTCAAAAGTCTTTCCCCCCCAAACTCTGTGCTTTCCTGTGACTGTTGTCAGGCTCCCCATGTATGTCTTATGGTGGGTTTCCAAACTTTGGCAAATGGTTATGAAATGCTGCCCCTGCCTTTAATGAGTGCAGACAACTTGCCAGCACACTAAGACCTATGAATAGTATTCCAATATAGATTAAGTTTTCACAGTGAGCTTTTCTGACCTCACTGTCACTCATGAGATCTCCTAGAACACAGGGCATTACACTGGACATTTAAAAGTTTCTCTTCATTGCGGGTCACTCAATTTACTGTTTTATTTTTTAAAATATATTTTTATTGATTTCACAGAGGTAGGGAGAGGGAGAGAGAGAGATGGAAACATCAATGGTGAAAGAGAATCATTGATTGGCTGCCTCCTGAACGCCCCGCACTGGGATAGAGCCCACAGCCCTGGCATGTGTCCTGGCTGGGAATCAAACTGTGACCTCCTGGTACATAGGTCGGGTTCTATTTACTGTTTTTATTTCATTTTATTTTATTTTAAGGGAAATGGAGGACATAGAATAGTGACTTAAGAAGAAATCAAAGAAGAGAGTTTTATATTTCTTTTTTTTTTTCTAGCTAGAAGGCAAAGGAGAAAGACTCATCATAGAAGTTGAATGCACAAGAAAGACATGATGTTAGTTAATAGGACAACATCTTTGGGGAAACTTGAGTGGGCAAGTTATGAAACACAATGGAGGAATTCAACTATCAGAGAGGAATAGAGACGATGAATTCAGGGTGAAGAAGCAGCAACTGAGGAACTTCTCACACGATGAAGTTGCTTTTCTTAGTGAAGAAAGAGGCAAGGCCATTGGCAAGTGGTGGGGGATTAGGGAGTAGATGATTTGAGGATAAGGGGAAACACTGGGTTAAGGGACAGAGGGGGAGTCACAGACAGCTCATTAGTTAAGTTTAAAGACTGAAAGAGGAGAAGATGATGTATTTGTAATTACATCAATACATCCTATTGTGTGACTTCTTTCCCCTTGGTAGTGTTAAGTCAGAGTGTCAAGAGAGAAGGTAAAATGATGGCTTAATCCTCAGCCACATAAACTTCAGGACAGTTGATTTGCTTCACTGCTCTACCCTCAGCGAGTAAGACAGTGCCTATAAATGTAGATGTTTAATATATATTTGTTGATTGTTTGATTGAATGAATGAATGAATCAATCAATCAATTGATAGGACAAAAAGGAAAGCAAGAGAATTGGGGGTAGTATTGAGTGACCACAGTGCTTTAGTATGGGGTATAGACAAACAAATGAGAAGAAATGGCTGATAGACTGGGATAAAATGTATGATAGAGGCAGAAGTTTTCAATAATAAAAAACACGAATTATACTTAAAATAAGAAAGGAATCTATAAACATAGGAGTTTGTGGTCTAAGAATTGAGTAAAACACCTCAATATAAAATTATATTGATTTATCATATTTATACATTTTTTTCTCTTCCACTAACTTATGAGTTCTTTGAAGGTGGAGCCTTTTATTTCTTGGTACTTTTTTTCTTAGAACCATAGGGCACAGTAAATAAAGAATGACTAAATTAATAAAAATAATGTATAAAATTAAGGCTCAGCTTCATAGCTGACTTTCCATTCAACTGCAAGTAATTCCCTCAGCACCCCTATACCTCAGTTTTATTTTACTTTTATTGTTAGCAAAAAAATGTAAGATGCTTTTTTTTTATCCATGCATTCTGTGAGGAATAATTTAATAACGGTGATACAAAATTATAGATTATACTGATTTAAATAAAGAAGAATATTTGAGAAATGAATGATAATTTTCAAAATCAGGTATAAAAGTACAATTGCTAGAAACTTAGGGCCAGTTAAATCTTCTGCTCCCTGGCCTCCTCTGACACCACCATCGATGACATGGAAGTGTGCCATCTCATGCTTATCAAGTTAGAATAAAAGTCCAGGTTCACCATTTGGCCTCTTTTGATACCAAGAGTTTGGTGGTGGGGTAGGGTGGTGGGGGGGGACTTCTCATTACTACCAGATAGGGGTAGAAGTCCGGGCTCCATATATGGTGTCTATTGAGCACTAACACTGGTGGAGAGGAGCTGGCTACCTCCCATTGGTGATGAAAGTCCCAGCTCCTTCCTCAGTCTTCTCTGACATGACCCCAGCAGGGGATACAGCACCTCATTATAGCCTGACTCTGGTGGAAGGGTAGGAACTGTACTCAGCCTAGGCTGGCATGTGTCCAGTTGGGGCTGAACTTTTTTCCTGTGGTATTTGGCTGGAGTAGAGTGGCTATTGTCTAAAGCCATGGTCGGCAAACCGTGGCTCGTGAGCCATGTGTGGCTCTTTGGCCCCTTGAGTGTGGCTCTTCCACAAAATACCACGTGCGGGCGTGCACGTATAGTGTGATTGAAACTTCGTGGCCCGTGCGCAGAAGTCGGTATTTTGTGGAAGAGTCGGCATTTTGTGGAAGAGCCACACTAAAGGGGCCAAAGAGCCGCATGTGGCTCTCGAGCCGCGGTTTGCCGAGCCGCAGTTTGCCGACCACTGATCTAAAGGATTCTATCTTGCTAAGCTATCCTTTTCTTTATTATTTGGGTATAGAGGGTAGGCTGCTGTTTGTATATACTTGCTGGCATTTCTGATTTAATAGCTTCTTTGACTCCATATCTGGGATACATGAGGCAAAAACAAAACAAACCAAGGAGCTCACTACTGTGTTGATTCCTGGGCTCTGAGGTCCCTAGGCAGTCCATACCTTCTTGTCTCCATATTTCAGAATCTTTCTTTGGTTTGTTTTATATGTAATGTCCACAATATTAAGTTATACTTAGCAATAGAAATAAGGAAAAATATGTCTGCACTATCTTTCCCCTTTATTATATTTTAATTATAAATTCTTTTGCTATTTTAATCTCTGTTTTTGCACTGAATTTATGCTGCAGTCAATATGAAAAATGTCGTTAATGCAGAGCCACTGATAACTCATTTCTGAGAATAGATTATTTCATTACCTTGCCGAATGGAATATAGATCATTGATTCATGGGCTCCTAATGTGAATCTGTGTGAGTCAGATAGCACACAAGAGGCTGTGTGAAAAAGTAGTGTTTGCCATCAGCCTAATGTAAAGCTGGGCACAGTGGTGTACTTCTGCGAACTAAGAAATGACTGCCATTGTCTGAAGTTAGCAGTCGTTAGCATTGACTCATTTAGGAAGTGCACATTTAGAATGATAGTCTTGAGAGTCCCTTGTTTGTGGGTAACAACTGATCCGGATCATGTCTCAAGACCCTGCTTGGAGAACACAGATCTTATTCGAATACATACTTTTCTATGTTTCTGGGAACATCTTGCATGATATAGCTATTTTTATGTATTTCTAAAAGTTGAAGATCATTTCCATTTTTTTCTACATTTTATTTTACACAGCTTCTATATTCCCAATTAGATTTCTTCTAAAGTCAAGCAAGAGTAAATATGCATATTTTATTCTTTAAAGAGTCAAGTTGCAGTGAACTCTTAAAATTTGTTTTCAAATTTACTTCCCTGGGATATATCCCCCAAGAAAGTTTACTTAAATTTACATAAGACCATAATGTTTGTCTTGAAAGATCTCAAGGCTTCCTAGAATTGCTACGAACACATTCACTGAATTTCCCAAAGAGGAACTAACTCTAGGCAAAGCTCCTAAACCAAAAGACTCAAATTTTTCCTGTTCATTTTCTCCGGAGGAAGCTTTCTAATTTATTTTCCATCTGGAAGACTTCGCTGAAATGGAGTTCATAGCAGTTCATCCTCATGGCATATATCAGTGTCCTGGCACATAACCTGTCTGTGGATAGATTTCATCAGAACTAATGGGAAGATGAATGTGTTTACCTCTCAATCCAGAGCTGTTCCTCACTAAAGTTGCTCTGTCTTTTAGACATAAGTCAAAGGGTAAAATTATACCATGGACAGATTGAGGGTAACGGGGATTGCAAATTTATTAATTATGTCTTCTATAATTAAAATGAGATGTCACACACAAAAAGAACAAGCTTATACTAAAATGAACAACCTCTGTATATTGCCATTTGTTTTCTGTGATGTTGGCTGTATCTCAGGCGTAAATGGATTGATGGTTTTGCTAGTTGTGTCAAAACTCTATATAGAAAAAGTGGTAAATGTTTCTTGGGCTTCATGCAAGATGCATGATGTCCCTCACTAATGACATGCTGTGTTAGCTGTGATAAGATTTATTGACAACTTAGAGAGAGAGTATTAGCAGAAGAAATGAGACACCTCAAGCCTCAGTTCAAAGAAGAAAGTTGCTGTTGACTGTGCTACAAGCAACCCTCCAAAAGGAGGAACCCCACTTCCTTGCCAACGTACATTAAGTTAGGTTAGTCCAGGTGGGTGGGAGGAAACACTCAATTTACTAAGTAAAAGGAGATGTTAGGGTACATCGTGAGGCCCATCATTGGGAGACCTTGGAAACTCATCTTGGGAGTTTTGTATCAAGATCACTGACATTAATAACCAGAGGTCTTTCTGTCTTTCTCCAGCCATCCAGTCCAGCTGGGCAGGCTACAAAGGAAGTAGAAAGGCAAGGAAGCCCTATCATGTTTTTTTCTGAGACCAAAGTTTTATGTCTCCTACTAGATACAAATCATAGCCCACAACATAGACTCAGAAATTCTCAGGTTTCTGACAGTTGGTCCTATTCCTTGCCCAACATGTGCAAGGTGCTCTCAGAGCAACTTTCTCTGCGTATCAGGCCAATGCCCCAATAATTTCTACTCCTAATAAATTCTCTTCTCAGATACAGATTTGCTTTATACAACACATTTTATTTAGTTTTTGTTTTAAAGAAGAAGCTGATGTGTGATGATCACTTATTTTCAGGCACTATTAGGTGCTAGACATGAATGTACTACCTTAACTCTCATAATTCTACGATGAAGGTATTAATTTACATAATTTTCTGTGAGGGAATTGTGACCCAAAGAGGTTAAATACCTGCCCAAAGTCAGATAGCAAGTAACAACAATGTGCTCTGATGTCATAGAGTTAAATGAAGACAGAGATGACAAAGGAGTTTACAACTACATAAACAAATTTAGAAATTAGTAAATACTATGAAGGGTGATGTGGTAGTCACTGCAAAGCGTGCTAATGAAAGTCTCATTAAGAAGTGGCACAGGATCTGAGACTTGGATGATAAAAAGGAACGAGTTCAGAGAGGGCTGGCAGCTGATTCTTACAGGGTGGACAGAGGTCAAAGCCTCTAGAACAGTGATGGCGAACCTATGACACATGTGTCAGAGGTGACACGCGAACTCATTTTTTTTGGTTGATTTTTCTTTGTTAAATGGCATTTAAATATATAAAATAAATATCAAAAATATAAGTCTTTGTTTTACTATGGTTGCGAATATCAAAAAATTTCTATATGTGACATGGCACCAGAGTTAAGTTAGGGTTTTTCAAAATGCTGACATGCTGAGCTCAAAGTGTTCGCCATCACTGCTCTAGAAGGAAATGAGCCTAATGTGTCTGAGAAAGGTAAAGGAGACCAGATCCATAGAGGAACAGGACAATGGTATGCGATGAAGGCTGGGAGGAGGCATAAGGGTCAGACTTGGTAAGAGCTTTACGTTTTAGTTGTAAATGACCACTCTACTGTTATGACATTTCTCTCATCAAGAACTGTTTCAACAGCTTTACATATATTGAGTCATTTGATCTTCATAGTGACTGTAGGAGGCAGTATTATCATTACTGGTTTCATTTTACAGATGAGAAAACTGAAGCATACAGAGCAAAGTAAATAATAGTTGGAATGCAATGGGAAACCACTGGAAAAATTAGAGCAGAGTAGTAACAGAAGCTGATTTGCATTTAAAAATATAACTCTGGAAAAAAAGATTAGAGAGTCTAGGCAAGAGATAATGGTAGACTCTTCTATGGTATGTAGTCACAATAACAGGGGAAATTAAACTTAAGGGTTTGGTATGCATTTTCTGCTGCTGCTGGAGTGGAGGTAGGGAATGATATTAAATGAGAAATCAAGGCAGACACTCCTGGGTTCCTCGTTTGAACAGCCAGATGGGAGGCAATCCCCATATGACAGTAAGTGATGAGAATTCAAAAAGAGCAGGTCAGGACACAGTATTAAGATAGTGACACTTATTAAATATTCAAAGGATGGTGTCAAGTGGGCAGATAGGCAAATGAAGTTTGGAACTCACTGAGAGTTTAAAGTTTGTGTGCACATAAAGTCCAAGGCATCGGTGAAAGTTTGTTTCTATGAATAGATCTGGGATCAAAGTTCGATTTTGTGGTAGAAGCCTGAGCAGGGAGTTTCTGCTCCTTGTATAAAGTCATGTTAAGGAGTCATATATTTCTTCTAAGAAAAAAGTGTTTAGGTTCCTAATGAAGTGTCAGGAGAGGGAGAAGTCCAACCTTGGGCTTTTCTCTTCTGGATTCATTCAGCCATAGGATCTCACATTCTAGGATTTCAATGCCTCTGACATTAGCCCATGCATTTCTACAGAAGTTCGAGGGGAATGTTACTTAAAAGCATTTTCAGTTTAATCTGTTCATGGGAACAGGAATGGTACAAAGCGAGTATGAACTTCTGAAAGATGATAGCTACCCAAACATAAGTGGTATTTTCAAAAAAGTTTAAACTGAGCATATTTAAATGGACAATGATAAGTTGAGGGTTTTCTGGGTTCTATGACATGAATAGTTCAATGCTTATTTTCTTAGGCACTTGTTTATAGTGCATTAGTTTATGCCTAGAAGGTTCTCCCCCTAAATCTGAATTTGTTTTTCAAACATTTAGCAAAACCTTAACATCTATGTAGTTAGGATGTGTTGGGCTTGCCTCCCATTACCTATTCTTTTCTATGGAAGGCTTAACTCAGATAAGCATCTCTTCCTGAACTCTATGTTATGAAGGTATTTTGATATGATAACAAGAAAATGTCAATGACTGAACTATATCACATCTCCTTAGCTATTTGCATCCAATAATAATAGTCTGTGAAAATCCAGAGATATTTTCTCATCAATTTTAAAACTTAAAATATTGTAATAATATCTTTGGCATCAGAATGCACCTTTCAAGTATAATTGGCAGCATGTTTTGCTTATGGACATATTTTTTGAGGGTGAGATACAATTAAGAGATTCTTCTTATGATATTTTATAATACTAAATTGTTCATTTACATTTTGCTCTTTAAACAATGGGCTCACTAACTCATTTCCCAGAAGTTGCCAATGGTTTTCTGTGTCCTGTGCCTTGCAGTTATGCCTTGATAAAGGCAATTTGACCAACAGAATCATCTGGATTGGATAGGACATTTGTCAATATAGGATTTATGGGGGATAGCATTTGCCCTAGTCATGTTCTAAAACCTTGGCACCAAGTTCATCAATCTGCCTCTAAAAGGACAATCTTATTTCTGAAGTGACAGAGTCTATTTGTAGTAGTGCAGTCAGTTAACCAAGCTGCCTATGAAATACAGAAGAGAGGAAGAGGTGAGAGATGAGGGTATAAATTTGTTAAGATCCTCAGAAGAGCTCAGTTTGCTGAAGCGAGCTAGATATTACCCTGACTCTTAAGACAATAAAAGCATTTTGAGGAGACAATCTTTTTGATTCACTCCCCTCTACCCCCTCTGCCTTAAGCCAATAGCAACTTGGCAATTTATTTGCAGGTGTACTTCTGTTATCATTTGGCGAGAGAGAAAAAATCTTTTCAGGGAGCCATGGACCTACCTATGGTGTTTTCCCCACATTGTATGGTCAATGGGTTGTTTCTATTGTGATGAAACTCATCTTTTTCTCTCCATTCCTTTCTTCTAGGGCAAGACACATCTCCGCCTTTCTCCTGGGGCCATAGTACATGTCAAGGGGCTTTTGCTAGAGTAAAATATAGACTTTTTTTTTAGCATGACATACTAAAGTATCGAGGAAGGTGATCAACAATATTAACAAGAGAAAAATGAGTTCCTCTCATAGCTGTTTCACTTTGAGGTTAGGTCTGAAAGGCCATTTTTCTTCATTTCCTTCTCCTGTGGGTGGGACCTTAGTGGTGGATCACCCCCATCTCTAATAGCAGCACCAAAAGCAGGTGAGCACATGTTTTAGTAATCCTACCCTCATAGTACCCATTGATGCCCACTCACAATAGGCAAACAAATCCTGTTTGTTAATAAAATGCTTGTTTTTATAAATGAAGCTTTAATATGTCTATTAGCGTCCACCTCCCATACCACCCCCACGTTAACAGAACATGGCTCCTAAATACCTTCTATGTGTAAATTCTGGAATAGCCCAGGCTCCTGTCAGTTTCACTGGTGAAAACCCAGCCTGAATGACAATCTGGACAGAAACCATGAGGAAAAAGGAGTAGGACCCCCTGGGATAGGCTTAGGAGTGAGAGGGCCCCATATAGGGAGCAGAGCTAGGGGATGGGGGAAGGAGATGAGAGAGGAGCTTCATTCTGGAACGAAAATTAAAACACTGTTTGGATCATATATTGAAATACAGTAGAGAAGAAGAGGTGAGAGATAGGGGTATACATTTGTCAGAAGAGCTCAGTTTGCTGAACAGAGCAAAATTCCATATATGGTTGGTTGTTTAATTGCAAGGATTTCATAATAATGGACACCCCACTCTTCCAGGTAGTGACGACATGGTTACAAGGTCACACCATCATAGATAATAAAATAGCAGATAAGGGTTGCCAACGCTGACAAAAGTGATCCATGTTTGGTAGTAACTTGAAGTGAAGGGAAATGACCTTCTACTTCTGAGACCCTGGATTCATCAAAGGTTTGATTAATAGCCTCTATTAGAATGTTTGAAATCTAAAGATTATTTTATATGTAACAACTATTGTCCTAATTATATGATCAGCCTAAGGTGGAGCAGGTACCTTTACTTCTGATATTTTTTCAGAAGCTGGTATCTAAAATGCAAAGCATTTCAAAAGCTCTAGAGCAAAAGTTGAAGTAGCTGTAAAAGAAATATGTCTTTGTTTGACTGTCAGGATGGCCTAAACTTTCCTTGACTTGGTGATAATGTTTGAAGATGGAGAGATTTCAAACAAAATATAGGTCTCTGTCTTTAAGGAGCTCGTATCATGGCCATTCTCTGTTGGAGCCAAGACTTACAGTGTGAGGATGGCTACATTTCCCATGACTCCCCACTGTTTTCCTCACATTGAGGTCAAAATCTCTTTATCCTTTTTAGTAGCCTTTATTCTGCTGTTTTTCTTACAACTGGAACATATTGTTTTATTCACCTACTGGGGGCCCAATGCATGAAATTCGCGCAAGGGGCTTGGCCCTGCAGCCTCAGCTGGCCCTCGCAGTCCCGGCTTCGTCCAGAAGGTTGTTGGGCTGTTCAGTTTAATTACCATATTAGCTCTTTATTATGTAGGATATTATCTGCTTAATCCCTGTGGCCACCTGTGTTGCATCATGACCAAAAATGGCATATCCATTTTTTATGTTTAGTTTTTGAATATTCCTTTGTAGGCCCTTGTCTGTGTCTTTAAATATTACTTAGGGTAAAGAATGCTCTTCAGTGATACATGCATCTTTTTTAAAAAATATATTTTATTGATTTTTCACAGAGAGGAAGGGAGAGGAATAGAGAGTTAGAAACATCGATGAGAGAGAAACATCAATCAGCTGCCTCCTGCACACCCCCTACTGGGGATATGCCCGCAACCAAGGTACATGCCCTTGACTGGAATCGAACCTGGGACCCTTCAGTCCGCAGGCCGACACTCTATCCACTGAGCCAAACCAGTTAGGGCAAGACATGCATCTTTTAAAGGAGGAGAGAGTGGTCTTACTAGAACTAGTAATCTCATAAATATGGCTAGCCATCTTTTGAGCATTACCAGCATTGTTCTCTAAACCTTCTAATATACACATAGCTTCATCAAGATATGGTGAAGGGGCTCAAACACAGCATGCTTTTTCTGAAATTTTCCATATTGGCTTAAAGGCCCTGGAACAAGAATTTTATTTGTTAGCATGTCCACATATCTGTTAGCTGAGATGAGTAAAATACACACAGATCATGTTGTAGATAGCAGGGCAGGGAAAATGCAAAGCATTTCAAAAGATCTAGAGCAAAAGTTGAAGTAGCTGTAAAAGAAATATGTCTTTGTTTGACTGTCAGGATGGCCTAAACTTTCCTTGACTTGGTGATAATGTTTGAAGATGGAGAGATTTCAAACAAAATATAGTACTAAGGGACATAGTTTCCATTGTGAATGAAAGTTTCAGTGTATCAACTAGCCAGTTCATAGCTATTTACCCAATACCTATTCTGTATCTAGCCCTGTTAGTTATGCATTCACTACCACAGTATAATCAAACTGGAGTTTTTTATGCTTTAATTTTTAGGGGAAAATCCTTCGTATATAATAAAAGACTAATATGTAAATTGTCCCCTCGGGAGTTCAACTGGGAGACCAGGAGTTCGATCGCTTGCTATGACGTGCACTGACCATCAGGGAGTGGTGTGGAACATGGCAGGCGACTAGCAGCGGGGCACTGAGGGAGCAAGGGAAGGAAGAGGTGAAGAACCTGATTGGCCCTAATTGCAGGCCAGGCCTAGGGACCCTACCTGTGCATGAATTTCATGCACCAGGCCTCTAGTAATTAATAAAATAAGATTGTTTAATTTTTAACCATAAATTCTGAATGACTGAATGAAAAAGGTAACAATTCCTATGGGATAGTTTTATTTCTAAAGTCATAATTAATTTTTATTTGATAGTTTTAGACATCCCACCGAACTTTACTTTCAGTGAGTTTTTATTTTTCAAAATAATAAGGCCTATTAGTTTTATAGACAAAGAGAATTGCCTTTTCATTTTTCTACTTTACAAAAGAAGAAACCAAAGTGAACTTCAATGGAACCTGATTTATTGCGTTAATCAGTTATAACACAAATGGGTATGAACAGAGAGTTTGTGCTTTTGAGACAGAAGCATAGCCGTAATAAAACCTGTCCTAAGTGTCACCTCTAGCAGACAGCCTCTTCTTGCTTTATGTCATTCAATATTGGTCTATTTGTTCTTTAAATGTCATCAATGACTGCTGCAAGGGAACTAATCCATTTTAACCAGTCTCTTAGGTAGTCACTTTAATCTTGGGTTTATGTTACTCTTTTTATCACTCTATTCATTTTACCTTTGGATTTATAGTGATCAGATTTATAAAAGTGACCCAGAGGCCTGGTGATTACAAGCGAAATCAGTGGACTTGGTACTGAGTCCATCATTGGTTCTTTCTCTATAAAAAGTTCACCTCTATCTCTTATTAGAAACTAAATTAGCTATAAATCCTAAATATTAAGTATTTCTTTGGCTATAGGCAAAATTAAAGGCAGAGTAATTGGTTCTTCATAGGTGACGTTCATATACAGGAATACATGGACTTTCACATATAGAAATATTTTCTAGTATGAATTTCTTTACATTTTACTACCTCAAAGAAAAACAAGCATAAACAGAGGCCCAGGCAAAGAATTTAGAAAAACCATGTAACAAACAGAGGGTCAGGGAGAGAATTATAGGTTTCTGTTGTATTCCCAATATTCAAATTTAAGGTTTCTTTAACACAGTGATAGACTTAATCCCTTTATCTTATTCTTATCTCACATAGTGCCTTTGGTATTGAAAGTTTAGGACCTCAAATTATCTTGGCCTAAGGAGAGAGGAAGCTGTAGTTAATTATAGCTTCCCTGTTATATGCACACATCACCTACACACAGTGTTTGATTTAATATTTCATAAAAATAAAGGAATAAGGAAAAGAATCTAGCATTTTATTTTGTAAAGCAATACGCCTTTATATGATTATAATCACACCTGGCAATGCTAATTTTAAGAAAATGAGCACATTCCAAAGAAGATATCAAAGGAAAAACTATTTTTAAGTGAAATGTACTTTGTTCTTAAGGACAGTGTAAATGATTTACAGTAGATAGCTACAAAAAGTTAAGAAGCAACTAGAAAAACTAATCAGGGTTTCATTGGTCCTAAATATAATCAACAATAATAAATATGCAGTCAAGCCCTGGCCCCTGGCTGGGTGGCACACTTGGTTGGAGTCTTGTTCCATGCACCAAAAGGAGGTTCCAGGTTCAATCCCCATCAGGGAGCGTAGGGTGCAAACTATTGATGTTTCTCTCTCTCTCTCCCCACCTCTCCCACCTTTGTCTTTCTAAAATAAACCAAAAAATCTATCAGAGCATATCCTCAGATGAGGATTTAAAAAAGCATTTAAAAATATGTCCTACTAGTCCTATATAGTAAAGAGCTAATATGCTAATTACACCGAACAGCTGAACAACCTTCCAGACATCCTTCTGGAGGACCTTCTGGAGGAAGCCAGGGCTTCAAGGGTGGGCCGAGGCAGTTGGGGCTGTGAGGGCAGAGCCCCTTGCATGAATTTCATGCATCAGGCCTCTAGTCTATACTAATGAAAGGGTAATATGTTAATTAGACTGGGAGACCTTCTGGATGTCCTTCCGGACAAAGCCATGGTGGCGGGGCCCAGGTAGAGGCAGTTAGGGGAGAGCAGGCCAACAGGGGGGGCACTTGGGGGCAAGCAGGCCAGCAGGCAGAGTGGTTAGGGGCAGTCAGGCAGGCAAGCAGGTGAGTGGTTAGGAGCCAGCGGTCCTGGATTGTGAGAGGGATCCCTGATTAGAGAGAGTGAAGGCTGGGCTGAGAGACACCCCCCAGTCCTGTGCATTAATTTCATGCACTGGGCCTCTAGTCCTATCTAATAAAGAGGGAATATGCTAATTGACCCTCATGCCATCACAAAGATGGCGGCACCCACAGCCAATAAGGATGGAATATACTAATTGACTGCCCTTCCCTCGAAGATAGTGGCACCCTCAGCCAATAATGAGGGGATATGCTAATTGACTGCCCTGCCCTCAAATATGGCGGGGCCCACAGCCACAAGATGGCAGTGCCCAGTCTTCTCAACCCCACTGGGGCGGCAGGTGGGCAGCAAGGCCAGGCCCACCCCGTGTGCCCTCCTCCGGAGTCCCCCAGGCTCTTCAACCTCCCAGCCGCCCAGGGCCGCCTGAGGTGCAGGTAACCAGGGCCGGCTGAGGCTTGCACTGCCAGCAATGGCTGCAGCAGAGGTGTGTGGTGCATTACCTTCCCTTGATCGCCAGGTCACCTCCCACCCCTGAGGGCTTCCAGACTGTGAAAGGGACAAGCCAGGCTGAGGGACCGTTCCCTCCAGTGAATTTTCATGCACCGGGCCTCTAGTATATAATAAAACTCTAATATGCAAATCGACCTAACTGTGGAAGGACTGGTTGCTATGACATGCACTGACCATCAGGGGGCAAATGCTCAATGAAGGAGCTGCTCCTTGATGGTCAGTGCGCTCCTACAGGGGGAGTGCCGCTCAGTCAGAAGCTGGGCTCATGGCTGGTGAACGCAGCGGACACCCCCCCGAGGGGTCCCGAACTACGGAACTGCAAGAGGGTGCAGGCTGGATGGAGGGCCCTCCCGCCCCCCACAACTCCCAGTGAGGAACGTTGTGCACAGGGCCTCTAGTAAATAAATAAGTAAACAAGCAGTCAAGTCACCAACATGTGGAGTCCATGTGGCTCCAGCTTATTTCCTTCCCTCAGTTCCATTCCTTTAACTCACTTCAGACACTGGATTTAGGTGAAATCTGGTAGGGATTCAGTTTATGTCCTAAGAAGGCACACCTCTGTACTCTCTTAGCTATCGGTATTGCCTATAGTGTTGGTTTGCACATTCTACATGATGCTAAAATTTGACATAACTGTGATATACAAGTGATAGTATTCTTACATTTTGTAGCCTTAGGAATAAAAGTTTCCATGTGTGCACTCACTATGTTGCACCACTCCAGGGGGCTGCATTCTTGTGTTATCTCTCAAAGACCCAGGGTTACTCAGCCTATTGTTATTTGTCGGGGGGAGTTAGTCTTAGGAAGGATGAAGGGCCACTCATGAGGAATCTTCAAGGGATCCTTTACATAGGGATCCTTTGGGCATTATTCTCCTCAAAGACACCAAAAATCGCTGCTGTTCCTAAAGTGCCCCAAAATCTCAGAACCAGGTAGTCAGAGTTCCTCTATATTATCAAGGATTAAGACATTGTTAAGGTAAATAAAACAAAACAAAACAAACAATCCCACCCCTCCCCATCCTTACATAAGAGGAGTCGTACTTGAACTATTCGTTGAGATTTTTATTTTGTCAGTCATAAAGGCATCTCAGTGGGCTTTAAACATAATGCTATATTAGGCTATATGCACGTTTATTTTAGGGGTTCACGGTTTGCACTGTTATGTACTAGAGGTTCAGGATATTCAGGTTGGGAATCACTGAGATGCACCAAAAGGAGACTGCAGGTTCAGTCCCCATCAGGGAGCATAGGGTGCAACCTATTGATGTTTCTCTCTCTCTCTCCCCACCTCAGTTTAATATGCTAATTAAAATAACTAAAAGCAGAGGGTCCTTTACCGGCAGAATTTTGTTATATTTTTCATTGCAAGGAAAATATAGAAAATTCTTCTATAATGTTACTTAATATAGTAAGAGAGTTTATGAACAGAACATGTGGAAGATTCTGCCTATAGATGCACCAGGTCTGATCAAAGTATAAATGCTACATTTAAAAAACAAAATAGAAAGTATACAATACTGGTCTCATTCTGAAGGATATGTTTCCTGAAATGCCTGCATAGGTGGAGCAGTGATGAGAGATAGAAATGGCCAGTCACTAGATGTTGGGGTCCAGCCCCAGCAGATCCAGGGGTTCCCAAAGGTGTGGACGGAGTCGGTGAAGAAGGAATGACATGGAGGCAGCGTTCAGTTGATCAGCATAGCAAGGTTCTCCAGCCAGGTTCTGTCTAGGTTCTCTTGCCATGTTCTTTTTTTTTTTTAATATATTTTATTGGTTTTTCACAGAGAGGAAGGGAGAGAGATAGAGAGTTAGAAACATCGATGAGAGAGAAACATCGATTAGCTGCCTCCTGCACATCTCCCACTGGGGATGTGCCCGCAACCCAGGCACATGCCCCTGACCGGAATCAAACCTGGGACCTTTCAGTCTGCAGGCCGACGCTCTATCCACTGAGCCAAACCGGTTTCGGTGCCATGTTCTTTTATTGTTTTGTTACATCTGTATTTATACCAGTTGATTTTAATCCTATCAATTTCTATTCCCAAGGTTCTTATCTCCATTCCAGGGCCTACCTGGGGAAACAACCTTTCCCGGGGAGGTGACCTTGGTTAAAACACATAGCGCCAAGAAGGGGAGCAAACATATTAAGAACAGTATGCCATATACGCCAGGTCCCTTGAGACATATGCTGTGCAGATGTTTCTTCCCTGCAGTGACTGTGTCAAGCAGCAAGGATGGACTGGCTTCCGGCAACTAGATTTTAAAAAATATTTTTTATTTTGGTAACTTTTAAAAGAAGAAAATAAAGAGCATAATAAATTATCATGTACATACTATCAGCTTCAACAATGATTAACATTTTGTAAACTTTTCATCTGTCTTCCCACCTTTTTCTAAATTATTTTAAAAACAAATTCCAGATACCATAAATTCATCAGAATATATTTTTAATGGCCTATAACTTTATTTGTAAATATTATCATTATCTTAACTAATGATATTAACAGTACCATCTAATAACCAGTCCATGTTCAATTTGCCCAGTGATCTAAAACGTGTCTTCTTACAATTTGTTTAAACAAAATCTAAACAAGGTTCATACGTTGCACTTGCTTGATGTTTATAATATTGTCTTTTTCTCTCTGGCAGTTTCCTCTCACCTTTTTTCCTCTGTACCATTTATTTGTTGGAAAAGCAACCAGGTCTGGAAGAATTTTTCACATTCTGAATTTGTTTGGTTGTTTCTTTTTGGCATCACTTATTTGTATATCTTTTTCATACCTTACCCATGTTTCCTGTAAAGTGTCAATCTAAAATATTAATGTGATTCAGGTTCTGTTTTTTTTTTTTTTTGTAACTAAAAAAACTTCAAAAGGTACTGTAGGAGGTGCCATGAACTTTCTATTGAATCACACTGAGGGGACCCCTGCTTCTAATGATGTTAAAGGGACATCAGTGGCCTTTGTTTCCTCAGCCCCGAATCTGTTTTAGGGTTTTCCACACAACAATAATTATTGCCAAGACCCCTTCTTTCTGTAGAGGTTACACTATAGTGATTTTTAATTTTATTATTCCTTCTGCATTTACAGCTGAAGTTCTTCTATATGGAATAACTTCCCTTCATGTAATATTATTACCTCAAAATAAAGTTTGTATAAAGATTGAAGAATAGAGATTTGATTATATGTTTTCATCTATTAATTTTCAGGATGAGTTCATATTTTAGTAATGTTAAAGTTGACCATTGATTTAAAATAATATTTGATATGCTCTAATAAGTTGCAAACATTATTCTTTCTGATGCTCAAATTATTCCATTTTTGGCTAATAGGAGCTTGTTGGCTCTTGTATCTTTTTTTTATATGACTACTGGAGGCCCGATGCATGAAATTCATGCAAGAGTAGGCCTTCTTTCCCCAGGCTGCCGGCACCGGCTTCCCTCTGGCCTCCGGCAGGCACCCGCACCCGGGCTTCCCTTGCAGCCCCGGCTTCGTCCGGAAGGTCGTCCAGTCTAATTAGCATATTATGCTTTCATTATTATAGATAATATTTCTTGTGTTTTAATACAGATATTCCAGGCTCTTTTTGAATATTGTCACACATGGAATTGCCCATTTTCCCCTAAGAACCTTTTATTCTTTAAGCAGAAAGTGACAGTTCAATTCTAAAATGAGAACTCTAAGTTTGCCCATTGCTACTGAATTATCATTTCTTTTAGACCTATTTAGTGGATATGACCTTGAAAGTTCAAACTGTATCTAGAGCAAATATTTCATTACTTCATAGAAATATGGGTAATTCAAATTTTAGGATAAATTCTTTGATTTTATAATCAGATCTCTTTTCTTTAGCCTGAAAATGTTAGTTTCTAGTGGCATTAATATAATTAGTTCTTTTATCCTACAATATAATCATTATAGTTTCAAATAACAGTGCCAGCATTTCTGCTAATAATAAGAACACTGAGTACAATTTAAAATTTTTCTCTGGTTCCTTTGTCCTTAAGATATATCTCACAAGGACTCTATAATGAAAATACTGTTTTATTTTTAATATTTCAACATGATTTCTTGTACAGTTATTCCACCAATTTAACATACAGTTAGGTTCATTTGCTTCAATTTTTTTTTCAAACTGTAGGGGTACTTTTTAGTTATTTAACTTTCTTATTTTTTAGTTATGTAAAACATTTACATTGCTCCAAAGTAAAAACTCAGACAGAAGCTAAGTTTTATCCCTATCCCTGCCTCCTCTTACATTAATAAGTTTTGGTAGTTTTGGTTCAACCTTTTTTAGAAATAATAAATATATATTAATACATATGTAGAAAATTAATACATATATACATGCATATATGTGTGGGTGTGAGTTAGTGCTCACACAGGTCACCATACATACACACAAACACATATACACATACACACATTTCTATCCCCTCTTTCTTATACCGACAGTAACGCACTATAACAGTGGTCGGCAAACTCATTAGTCAACAGAGTCAAATATCAACAGTACTTCTTCAAAATAGACTCGCCCAGGCCGAAAACCAACTTCTGCACATGGGCCATGAAGTTCCAATCACACTGTATGTGCGCACCCACACGTGGTATTTTGTGGAAGAGCCACACTCATGGGGCCAAAGACCACGGCACTAGAAGAACTATTTTGCACATTGGTTTTTTTCACCTAACAGTTTGTCCTCATTTTTTCTTTTTTGTAGCTTTAGAGTACTCCAATGAAGTTTATTCAAGCAGTTCCCTAATTATGGGCATTGATTTTTCCCCAGTATGTTCTTATTGCAAACACTGTTACATTGATTAATTTTTGTATATGACATTTGTACTGCTGTCAACATATTTTTGAGAGGGTTCCTAGTAGTGGGATTGCTGAGATAAGGGTAATTACGTAAATAATTTTGTAGACATCATAGGACTTTGGGTCGTCTCATTATGCATTCTTACCAGCAGGGTGTCCGAATCCTTGCAGGACAACCAGGGAGTATGTTTGCAGAAGTTAGATGCTTGCCAGACAGACTGGTGAGGAATAATATCTGAAAATAATAATATCTGAAAATTTAGGTTTAATTTGCTTTTTTATTATGAATGAGGATGAGCATCTTTATATATTCATCTTTTTTTTTTAACAAAAGTTCTCTATGGGGCTATTGGTCTTTTTCTTCTCCAATATTAAATGTTCTTTGTATTTTCTAGGATATTAAACATTTATCTGAGAAATATTGGTATTTTGTTTTCTAGTCCACAATTTGTCTTTTTACTCTTCTTATGGTGTGTGTTTGCTGTATAGCCATTTCTGAAAAATGTACATACATTTACTAATCCCTGCCTTTGTGTTGCTTTTATTTTATATATTTGTGTTGCTTTTAGATGTTGAATCATAATTAAGAAAGTGTTCTCTCATGTGGCATATAAAGGAATTTAATGATTTTATTCTAGTATATGTCTGGTTATATTGTTTACATTTAAGTCTCTGATATAATTGAAATTTATCCTTATG
Source organism: Myotis davidii (assembly GCF_000327345.1). NCBI lineage: Eukaryota > Metazoa > Chordata > Mammalia > Chiroptera > Vespertilionidae > Myotis > Myotis davidii. Next base: position 1,950,276 of record NW_006285040.1, read on the forward strand.
TATGATATCAGGAATGACCCAGATTTATGCTATTCCATATGACTGTGCACTTTCTCAGCACCAAAAAGACATGCTGTGCTTATTGGATTCTAACCTCTCTTATGCACTAGGATCCATTTCTGGGTTTTCTGCTCACTGTTCTACTGCTAAGTCTGGCCATTCATGTGCCAATATCATATGGTTTAATTATAGAAGCCTTATAATATATTTAATATCTGGAAAACATTTACTCCCACTTCTTAGGGTTTCTCTGGCTATTATTGTTTGGTTACTTTTCCAAATGAACTTTAAAATGAACTTGTATAACTCTAGAAACAATTCTTTTGGTATTTTTATTGGGATTGTATTAAATTTATAAAGTAACTCAGAGAAAGTTGTCATTTTTATAATGCTGTGTTTTCTTATCCAAGAAATGGAATATATAGAAGTCTGTTTTGGTGTCTGTCAGGAATGTTTTAGAGAAAAAAAATCATTTTAACTAAAGCATTTAATAAAACATGATATTACAGGCAAATTTCCTTAGTTATATTGGCAACTGAGCTAAACTTTCTAACTTGGAATGTGCACATTGATTAATATGGAGCCAATGAATGTCTATCTTGGTTTTTATTGAAAAATATACATCGTTTAAGAAACCTATTCTTGCTTTGTAAATGATTATTTTTTTCTTTTCTATATATCAAATAACTTTAAAATAGGCCAAAGATATTTCCATTTGAATATCCTGAATAGCATATTTATCCCATTATATGTGAGACATCTAGTCATAAATTCTAATTTATATATAAAGAGCTCTTAGGGTCAGGTAAGCTTTAGCCCTTGTAGTAAAATAGCCTTATTTAAATATCGATTGGCTGCATAGACAATTAATTACAAGTAGACACAAGTTATCTAATCATTGGAAAGCATCTGAATTTGAGGAAAAAATGCTGACATTTTTTTTTACGTTAAATTTGTGTCTGCATTATCCACTTTATTATTTTGATTAAATTAAATATGTCGGAATGTTTAATTATGTAAAATATCAATTTATGCAAAAGGAAAACAACCTATGTGGAGCATGCACATACCCTGTGGTTTGGCTCCTTTAATGTGTAACAGACCTATCCTTGTGGCTTTGGAGTCCTAGGTTAGAACCTCCAAGCCAGCATTGTGTGCAGTGTTCTCAAATGGGCATGGTACCTTGCCACCCAAGGGGCATTTGGGAGCAGGTGGTGGTGTTTTTTTGTCTGACACTGACTGAGAGGGGGTGCTACTGTCATTTTGTAGGCAGGACTAGGGAAACAAATGTCTTTTTTTAAAAAAAATAGTTTTATTGATTTCAGAGAGGAAGGGAGAGGGAGAGAGAGATAAAAACATCAATGATGAGAGCGAATCATTGATTGGCTGCCTCCTGCACACCCCCTATTGGGGATCAAACCCGCAACCTAGGCATGGGCCCTTGACTGGAATCGAACCTGGAACCCATGAGGTTGCAGGCCAACACTCTACCCACTGAGTCAAACCGGCTAGGCAAGGAAACAAATGTCTTGCTATAAAGACCGTCCTCCATGATGGAGAATTGTCTTGCCCAGTTTCTGGGTGAAGTATTGGAAATCTCTTGGAATGCATGTTTTTGTGTTTCATGGTTAGGACTCCATTAATTACATTAATTATACATTCGTAATTCCCACTGAATTCAGATTTCTCTTGAATGAGAGCATAATCAGAATCAGACCAGTGGCTTATTTGTCATATGTGTGTAACCAGGGGCAGCGTTGTGTGCTTTTTCATAGCCAAATCCATGAATCGATAGACACTGCATAGCATTGATGGTGAACCTATGACACGCATGTCAGAGGTGACGCGCGAACTCATTTTTTTGGTTGATTTTTCTTTGTAAATGGCATTTAAATATATAAAATAAATATCAAAAATATAAATCTTTGTTTGACTATGGTTGCAGATATCAAAAAATTTCTATATGTGACACGGCACCAGAGTTAAGTTAGGGTTTTTCAAAATGCTGACATGCCGAGCTCAAAAGGTTCGCCATCACTGCTGTATAGTGTGCCAGACAATATGAAGCTGTATTTGTGAAGGTCTGTTTTTCTTGTGCTGAATGCTTATACATTCTTGTACAAAAATTAATTATACTTATGTTTTCCCCAGTTTTTCTGGCGGAGAAAACAGGTGTAGTCAAGGGAAATGAAGCGCTGGCAGGACTTTATTTCTAGTTCTCATACTGCAATAGTTACATGATGGAAATGTGTACTTTCCTTAATGCCTAACGATATTTCCCTGATTCCCTAAGACTACACTTTTAACACCCTTGGAGAAGGCCCTGAATATCTGATTCATGATTTGGCAAAATTGTTCTCCCTTTTCTTTTCAGAAGTATTTTCTCTAAGTTTAAACTCTCACATCTAACTGCTGAAATGAATGCTTTCTCTTTTTTTGAGGTGCCATTTCTGGAGATAAGGTCATTAAACTTCAATTGTGAGAGCAGGTCTTACTATTTTAATGGAAATGTTTGGCAAGATGTTCCTTGGAAATAAAAGGATTTCATTGTTATTATATATACTGGCTCAGAGCAAAACAAACACTATAAAACAAAAGAAAATATTAGGCCATTGTTTAATTCTTCCAAAAGTAAGGAGATAGTAACTGCAGAGGTGAACGGATTCATTAAAACATACCAAGATAGACAACAATTGTAACAAGATTAATGCTGAGTATCAACAGAACATTTTTTGTTTTAAATTCCAACCACCAGAGCCTACCCAAGCTAGAAAACGTTCAGTTCTGCAAGTCACCACAGCAGTCTTGTTTAAATATGTCAGAAGTGGGCACAGGAAATGAGAGTTGGCAGCTTTCCTGCCTGTTTTAAAAAGACGGAAGCCCATCATGAATGAAAGCACACAAAACTACATTTGCCATCTGCATAGCTTCCAAACCTCTTGTATTTTATAGCAGTAGCCTGCCAACACCCCAGCAAACTAAAGCCAGAAAAAAAACCCCAATCTGAAAGAGAGAATATGGCAAATAATAAAATCCTCCAGACGGCAGAGAAATAAAATTGCCGAAAATCAGACTAAAATAACATAACTGTCAAGTAATTTTGAGAGAGCTAGGAAATGCCTACAAAAGAGGATTTGGGGGAAAACTGAAGACTGAATATAATGCAAACCATTGTTCAGTTGAAAGGTTTTCCAAAGCAATTATGCTCGTTGTTAAGAAAATGTTAACCTTTTCCAGAAAATGTTACTTCTTCGTCATTTCTAATATTCTAACTATGTTTGTTTGAGATAAAGCAACCAGTGTGTTTTCTAGTTCTTGGGTCCCACTTTATTTTGAGAAAAGAATAGATTTCTGAGAGACACACGCACTAAGGGTTTAATAGCTCTGAATTTGTCATTTGGAATAGATGCAAAATTAGAAGCCAAATAAGCACAGCATTGCAACATTTAAAGCTAATGATCTTAAAGATATTTTAGGCAGTTGCTAAGGAGATTGTAACTTTGATTTTTTCCTATGTTCCAATATATATTAATGAATTAATCAGAAAGAAATGTATTTATAGAATTTTAAAAAAATGACCTAAGCTTCATCCGAGAATGAAAGGAAAATTTAAAAAATTCTTGTTTTGGGGTTTAGGCCATCTTTATTCCCATTTCCATCCCTCCCAACATTCACACTTGTATCCTAAAGGCAATATTAAATGTCTCTCCCATTTCCCTAAAAAAAGAACATAAGAACATAAACAGTAAGTAATTTGTGATAATGACAGATTTAAAATGTGTATGTATCTTTTGTTAAATATTCAGTTTGTGTTATTTTTTCCCCAAAGTCTCTACCTGAGGCATTTTTTTACTCCAAAATCCAGTTAAAGATAATGTGGGACAATTAGGTTTTGTATCCAGTTGGTAATTGCACTACAGGGGAGTGTTCTGTAGAAATTACCCCTGCTAATAGTCATCTAAAACTGGAAGTGCCTCCCCATGTGACTAGCCTGAGACCTGGACATCTCTTCTGCTCAGTGCTCAAAGCCTATATATAGACTAGGGGCCCAGTGCATGAATTCGTGCACCTTGAAAGGAATTGGGGGCTGTGAGGGACAGGGGCAGTCTCGGCCCATCCTCTGAGTCCCTGCCCAGCCACTCCCACCGCAGCCCTGGTCCCCTACCTGCTGGCAGCCACACTCCTACCACCGCCAATCCCACGTGTTGATGGCACCAACCCGGCTCGCACCCGCTGACAGCATGGAGCGATTGGGGCCAGCACTAGCAGTGGTTGTGAGAGGGGCCAGAGCTATCAGTGGGTGCGAGTGGCAGCTGCTGCCCTGATTGTCCCTCAGGAGCAGGGGGAGGTGGAGAAACCCTCAGGGGCTATCAGAGCCAGCAGCTGCTGCAACACCTGTTGATGGCACCAAGTGATCAGGACCAGCACCGGGCACTGGCAGCAGGTGTGAGCGGCAGCTCCAGTGCTGGCTGTGGGTGCAGATGGGGCCAGCACCAGCAGGAGGTGCAAGCGACGGCTCTGGCACTGGCAGCGGGAGAGAGTGGGGCTGGCGCTGGCAGCAGGTGCGAGTGCTGGGCAGGACTGCAGCATGTGGGAGCAAAGAATTTTCAGTAACCATCAGAGGCTTGCTCCGATGACAGTGACTGGCGCCCTGCCTTGGTCTGGCGCCCCTGCTCACCTGTTCCACCATTCTGCCATGGCCAACACCCGCCATGTTCTGCGCATGCCCCCTCTTGGTCAGTGCACATCACAGCGGTTGTTCTCTGTTGTTCTTGTTGTTCCGCCATTCATTCTATTTGCATATTAGCCTTTTATTATATAGGATAAGCCTTGTTCTATTAGGCCCAGGAAAATGGCTAATATGTGGACAGACCGGGCGTGCACTAATTTCAATGTGCCTTAAAAAGGCTTCCTCACATCAGAGGAGATGAGTAAGCTTTGCACTATTAGAAAACAAAATGACATTTCTAGTTTAGTGTTCCTGAGAATAGAAGCAGTTTCCTTCATATGTTAGCAGGTCAAGAAGGATGGGGGTGGGGATGGGGGAAGGATAGGGAGGAATGTATTGTTAGGGACAAAGAGCATGTCAAAGAGAAGAAAGCAATGAGGAGCTATTACTTAAACCTTTCCTGCAAGAGCTTTACCAGGCAAGGGATAGAAGGGGATTCATGCTCTTCCTGGGCACCCTTGATGCCTTTTGGAAAAGGAAAGAGGCACAGAATAGGGTCTTTCTGCTCCTCGTCATATATCCAAGGTGCCCAGGGTCTATGAATGAAACTCAAGGAACAAGACACTTGAGCCTGTATTTCTTCAAGGAAAGTGGCAGCCCCATAAAGATAGAAGCTTCTTTTAGCTGTGTGTGTGTGTGTGTGTGTGTGTGTGTGTGTGTGTGTGTTTTCTCCAGACAGCCCTGAGCTGGCTTCTACGTGTACCAGAATAACACTTGTCCCAAAGCAGATTCAGTGGAGGACAGGGACCAGCAGTTTAATGGTCCCAGTGAGGATGCTTTCAGGGCACCGCATGGAGCACTGAAGCAAGAGGCTGGCAAGATCATTGCAGGGCAGCGGGGAAGCTCACTTCCTGACCAGCCCCAGAGCCTGACAGGCTCCTTATAGACAATGACTATGTCCCGATGACTGAGCCCCCATTGCATCAGTACTGTTAACTACTGTCTTTGATACCCACTGAGAGCTCAACAAATGCTCTTTGAACAAATTAATATCCCGGTTTAATGTGCATTAGAAGTCATTTAGAGTGGAGTTTGAAAACTGGTTCTGCTATTTATTAGGTGTGTACCTTGGGCAAATTAAGAACTTTCTGAACCTGTTTCCACATCTGTAAAATTATGATAACTGTACTGAGATAGCTGTTAACATTAAACAAGTGTGTCTATTGATAAAATCTAGCATGATGGCTGTAATTTCTCTCTTCCACCTTTTCATTTCAATGTTGACTCCTTTCCTTGGAGTTGATTCTTTGGAATAGCTTTTTTTTTTTTTTTTTTGCTTTTTTATTTGTTTGCTAAGACTAATCTCAAACACAATATTCTCCGTGAAGATTTTTCTGTTTTTAAAAAATTCTTTATTGTTGAAAGTATTTACATATGTCTCATTTTTCCTCCATTGACCTCTCCCCGGCCACTCCCAGCCCCCCCACACCACCAGCACATGCTCTCACCCCCATACTGTCTATGTCCATTGGTTATTCATATAAGTCCTTTGATCTCTTACCGCCCCCCCTCCTCCCCTGCCTTCCCTCTGAGGTTTGATGGTCTGCTCTATGCTTCTGTGTTCCTGAATCTATTTTTGTTTATCAGTTTATGCTGTTTATTATTTTCCATAAATGAGTGAGATCATGTGATATTTATCTTTCTCTGGCTGGCGTATTTCACTTAGCATAATGCTCTCCAGGTCCATCCATGCTGTTGCAAATGGTAAGAGATCTTTCCTTTTTACAGTAGCTTAGTATTCCATTGTGTAGATGTACCACAGGTTTTTAATCTACTCATCTGCTGATGGCACTTAGGCTGTTTCCAAATCTTAGCTATTGTAAATTGTGCATCTATGAACATAGGGGTACATATATTCTTTCTGATTGGTATTTCTGATTTTTTGGGATATATTCCTAGAAGTGGGATTACTGGGTCAAATGGGAGTTCCATTTTTAATTTTTTTGAAGCAAATCCATACTGTTTTCCACAGTGACTGCACCACTACTCTGCTTTCCCCATCTCCTCTCACCTAAATGGCTACAAACTCTGTGTCCTTTGAACCCATGTACTGTTATATTTGCCTTGTAAGTACAATTCAAAGTCAGTGTGGCTGTATTTTATTCAACATATTTGGGAGTGGGTTGCATTTTTTTCTTATTAAAAGATTATTTGTATATGAAAGAATACATAAGCAAAAATAACAAAACCAATCACTTGATTTGAAGAAAACTTAATTATGGGAAAAATTTCCACCTAGTTGGAAATCTGTGCATCTCAGTGAATCATTTTGCTGTCTGAGATGAGCTTGTACAGTGAGCATTTAAAAAGGGTTGGCATTTAAAATGCATCAATTTTTTTCTTCTGCCCACCTGGAGCTTATGTCAGTAGTTTTTGCACTATGTTATTGGAAAAGTCACATGAAACAAGATTATTTATGAAAAATATTCAATTAGAAGAATAGATGAAGTTTCTAGTCCAGTGGATGAGTCAACCTGATCCGCTTTTTAATTTTTTTTGGCTAGTCCTAAATATGTTTTAAGATGATATTTTAACAGCTTTCCTGATGGAATATCTAACAATATTTAGAAAGAAAACGATAAGTGAAAAATAGAGATCATAGAAAGAGTCAAATCTAAATAAAACTCCTTAACTAAGTGAGTCCTTATAAATGACCTAATCCAGTGCACCAGTTATTTCATAGGCAAGAATCAGTTCCAGAGAAGAGACTTGCTCAAACTGCAGGATCAGTAAGTAGCAAAGAGCAGAAGAAATTTCAAGGCTGGCTCTCCTTTCCCAATACCACCAGTTGTTATTTTTTAAAAAAATATATTTTATTGATTTTTTACAGAGAGGAAGGGAGAGGGATAGAGAGTTAGAAACATTGATGAGAGAGAAACATCGATCAGCTGCCTCCTGCACATCTCCTACTGGGGATGTGCCCGCAACCCAGGTACATGCCCTTGACCAGAATCGAACCTGGGACCTTTCAGTCCGCAGGCTGACGCTCTGTCCACTGAGCCAAACCGGTTTCGCCCACCAGTTGTTATTTTTATTTCCAGTTGTTTTCCTAATTGCCTCGCTCAAAAGGCCATTATCTCTAGCTGTGTCTCAAGCTAGTCCCTTTGATGCCAAGAGTAAAATTTGAAGAGTAGGACATTCAGGTAACCTTGCTTACTATTATAAAGGCATATAATTAATCATGGTGAATTAAATGGGTTTACCTTTCTTAATATATTTTATGCAGAGGACTAATAGAATCAATATTCCCTCCTTTAAAACAAATACATGAGTAAGGATCTGAGCATGGGCTACATTTGTGTTACTACCTATTGTATGGTAGGCTCATTATAAAGGTGGTTGTTACTCCATTATGAAATAGAAATTCAAGGATGGTAGAATAATTAAATTGCAAATAAGATATTTTTATCTGTTTTTTTTAAAATATGCATAATTCAGAGTGATTACTCTATTCCTATGGGGAAGAGAGTCTTAGCACTTTTTTATTAGCTTTAGTTTCCAGCAATCAATCAGTAATTACATAATAAAGTGGTGAGATTGGATGTTTAGTACAAAAAAAATGTGTAATTACCACATTAATGTGTTGTAATCAGATCTTGATGGTGATTATCAATGGATGGAGAAATTAGAATATATGGGGGAGAAAAGTAATTTTCCTTCTACCCATCTGAGTTCTCCTGGATAATCTTAAAATCAGATTGACATGAGATATATTAAGAAGACAAAATAACCAAATTTATTATGCATGTGCATATGGGGTCCTCTAAAAAAGATGGCACCTGAGCCATCTTGAGTTCAGGAGAAAGGGAGATTGTGGTTTGGGACTTCAAAAGGTGGGAAGACAATTCACAGGAAAGAGTTAATGAGAGTGTAGTAAATAGTTGTTTGTTGGGCCCTCTTGAAACAGTGGGTCACAGAGAGGACTTGGATAAAATGGGCCCTGCTAGGTTTCTTCCTGTCTATCAGGCCTAGTTCATATTAATCTATCCTTAGTTATGAACATAGTTCACTTCCTGGAGCAGAGCTTCTAAAATTCTTTTAGGCAGTTACCGGAAAGGTCAAAGGTTTTTCCTGAATCTTTTTTCTTAAAACTAACCAGCATGAAATAATCACTATCACCCAAAATCACTCCACCCCTTTGGGGAGATAAAACGCTGCACCTTCTCAAATGCCATCTCAGGGACTCCCTGAAAAGCCCAGCGGAGCAGGACCTGGAACACTGCGCTTGTTTCCCACTCTCTGATGTGGTAGCGAAAGTGGTACATTTGTATTAACACCTTATTGCCAATACTTATGCTGCAGAATTATGTCAACTCACCAAGCCACGTCCTCAGTTACAATGAACATACTCGAGTTTGCAAAAAATGAGCAGATTTGTACCTTCTTGCTTTCCATGAAGCAAGTAACTGAAGACTTCAAAGGTGCCAAAAAATATATATACTGAATATTTTGTGAAAATTAGAGTGTATTGAGGTACTTTTTTAGAAGTGATAGTAGTATTGTGGTTATATTTTGTTTAAAACAAGACAACAGCCCCAATATGGAGTAGCTGATGCTAAACTCCATGTCACAAAACCAAGACTTAATTACAGCTTCAGCTTTCCCAGAAATGGAATCTTAAACCAGTCAATCAAATCACTTGATCAGCACTAGGTAGGTGATCTGCTTGATTAACCCCTGCCAGCCCCTAAGGAAACTAACCTTGCAGTGACCAGTCTGCTTTTTGCCTTTCATGACTTCCTTATTCCTACTTCTTTCTACCTATAAAACTCTTTCATGTTGTACAGTTCCTAAGGGTTCCTTTCAACCTGCTAGTTTGGATCCTGCCAGATTCATGAATCATTTAATAAAGCAAATAAGATTTTTAGAATGTATTCAGTTGAATTTTGTTTTTAATAGTTTTTAAAGAGTCATTTACATTTAAAGCTATATACAGAAATATTTATAGATAAAATAATATGACATCTGTAATTTGCCTTATGTCAAAGAGAGGGAAGTATAGGATAGGGCTTGTCAAGGCACTAAACACATGTATTTTTATTTAGATTCTAGCTTTAGTCAGATCCCTTGTGGAGTAAAAGGGCCAGAGGCTGGCTGTGGGCTGCCTTGACTGGGGGAAGGAGCGCCCATTTAGTCAGGGTTCATCTCTGGATAAGGGGGAGTTGTGAGAAACCAACATTTATAGCAGCTGAGGGATGGGTACCCTGGCCTTGTGAGAGCAGTCTGGATGGGTACAACGTTAACCACTAAATACCTCATTCCAGGTTTCATTGTTTCCTGCTTCTATTTTTTATATTGCTCAAATTATTTTATCTATTTTTTTGAAAGGGTCTATTCCTCTTCATTCAATAAAGATTTAAGGAGCATCTGCTATATGCTAGACACCATTCTAAGCACTGGGGACACACCACCAAACAGAACAGATACAGTCCTTGTCCTTATACAACACGCATTCTAATGGCCAATGAAGACAATAAACAAACAATGTAACTTCCAATATTTATAAGTAGTAGTAAGAAAATAATATAGACATCATGGTAGTGATTGTGGGTGTTAATCAGGGTGTGATTTTATATGGGGTTTATAAACCGACCTTGCATAAGTCTAGTCATCAAGAGTGGACGTGGTAGAAGGTGGATGAATAAAGAACAGAATAAATCAGAGGTTGCAAATCTGTCCTGGCAGCAGAGGTCTTGGAGAGCTTGGTATAATTATGTTCCAACATAGTGTATCTGAAGCTCCCTAAATCTGAATGTTGAGAGGTGTCTTAATTTGATATTTATCAGCTAGCAGACATAAGGAGATGTGCATAATGTAGCAGAGAATTTAGATTTTTTTTTCTAAAGAATCTAAATATTTTTCTTTGCAGTAATGGGAAACTATCTGTCTTTAAGCAGTGTTAAAGAAGAAAAATTCAACGAAGTAGATTGGCTTTATTGAGTGATTCATGCAGCATCCCATCTAGTAAATAGGTACTCTGAGAAGTTGTACATAATGGAAGATCTTTATAGGAAGAAAGTGGGAGAAACAAGAAATTGTTAGCCAAAGAATGAAAGGATTGTTTTAGGCGAGGGTACCTTTCATGGGGGGAAGGGCAGCAGGTAATTTATCCAGCAAATTACCGCACTGGTGTTGATCAGGAAATTCCAGACTGACTGGTGCAAGGCCACATTTATGGGAGGGGCTGAAACTGCAGTTAAGTCTTGGTTTGCTGTTTATGGGCAAGGGACTCCACCCAGGGCCTGAAGTTTCCTTCTCTTAACAACTAATGAGTCCATTTAGGGGGAGAGTCTATGCATCTACAAATGTTTATGTATGTGTCATAGGTGTGTATTTGCATGTTTATGTAAGTATATATAGATAGATATGCATATATATTTAAAAATTAGAATAATGCACTCTGCTTTTTATATGGTATATCTGGTAAATAATTTTATTTAAGTACATATGCATCTGCTTTATTCTTCCTTTTAAGATTGGCTAGGATTCTGTTATGAACATGATTAACTTATTCCCACAGATATTTGCGTTATTTCTCACAGAATGTATGCATTTGTGTACCTATGTGAGTATACTTGTGGGATACAATGTGGGATAACATATTAAATTTCACAGATTTTGCCAAATAGCCCTCCATACAATCTCATTCAATATGTGCTCCCACCTATAGGAGATGAAAGTGCGTTTATTCTCATCTCTTAACTAAACTTTATATTAGGCTTTTTGATGATCACACTTTTATAATCAGAATTGGATGTATGACATAATTTTAATTTGATTTTTCTTATGAGTGCATTTGAGTACGTATATAGTCTTAAAAGCTATTGGTATTGCAGAAGGGAGTATATTTGAGAAATATTTAGAAAGTAGAATCAATCTACCGAGAGCATCTCTGGAGTTAAGGAGAGGATCAGGCCTATATCCCAGGTCTCCAAAATCATAAACCAATGAAATTACATTCCTATGGTTTTCTCAAGATTCAGCTCAAAGACTAACCTCTCTATGGAAAAGCGAATTACTCCCTCCTCTGTTCTTCATTAACACCCTGCACATAGCTCTGCTCAAGTCCTTACCACATTATGTGTGTTTTATTTAATTGAGTTTTTAAGTCTTATACACTTGCAGCAAAAATTCAAATACTATTGAAGTGTCTAATGTAACCAGGTACATTCTCATCTCATCTCATTCCTTTAAACCTAGCCTTCATAGGGAATTCCTAAGGAACTGATTTATTCAAATCCCAAAATTTCCATTATATTCTTTGCTTATAAATATAAAACACATTTATACCTATAGTTAAAAATATAATTGTCATCAAATAATACATACTCTTAAGTAACTTCATTTTTACAACAATAATATAATCTTTCTAAGTTAACATATACAAATATATCTTATTTTTTTAAGAGCTCATAGAGAATTCTATTGGATGGATGTAATATAATTGATCAAAACATAAATGGGCACTTTGGTTTGATCCCAGGGTTTTTTGTTGGTTTTTTTTACTATTATGAATAATGATATTATAAATCCATAGACATATATCTTGAAGTACTTATACCCTTACTTCAGTTGGATATATTCCCAGAGCATGAATTTGGAGTCAAAGGGTATACAATTTTAAAATTTAACAAATATTTCCAGATTACTTTTTTCCAAAAATGTGTCATAATTTAAGCCTTACTAACAGTGTACAAGAGGAAATATTTTCCTAATCCTTTAATAGTCCTATATACTGTCATTCTTTAAAGATTTTCTTGAATTATTGGACAGAAGTTTGGTACTTTCTTGTTTTTATAATTTGTGTAATGTTCTGACTATTATTGAGATTGTGATTCTTTTATATTTTCTGATATGCGAAACACCTTTTCATAGTCTTTGTCCATTTTTATAATGGCTAGTTTATTCATCTTAGAGCTTTCTTTCATATTCCAGATAGTGTATGTTTTGAAAATTTTTTTCTAATCTCTCTTGTACTTTTTTACTTTGCTCATGGGGTATATGGCCATATGTGGAGAGTCAATATGTCTTATTTTCTTTTTTAGCTTATAAGTATCTACTCTTATTTAAAGAAATTTTGCTAAGCACAAAGTTATAAAGTATTCTCAGGTTTATTTTTAAAGTTTTATCAGATTTTCTTTTTACATTTAGTTCTTTGAAGCACCTGTATTGAAAATTTTGATATAGTGTATTTATATTTTCCCAACTAATAATGGCGTTTATTTAAAAAATTCTTAAGTTATAAGAATGAGGAAATCGAGACTTAGTGAAGCAAAGTGAATTGCCCAGTAACACCAAAATTATTTGTGTGTTTGCTCTTATTCTCTCCCCCTTAGATTTTAAGCTCACGAGTAAAAATCTCAAGTGTATTGTTCGCCTCTGTATAATAGACAATAGACCTGACAATATCAATAAATATGAATAATAAAGTCTTGTTTTTTAATCCTTACCTGAAGATATGTTTATTGATTTTTAGAGGGAGAGAGAGAGAGGAGAGGAGAGGAGAGGAGAGAGAAAGAGAAACATCGATGTGAGAGAAACATCAATTGGGGTTGCCTCCAACACGTGCCCCAACCTACTGGGGATGGAACCCACAAACCAGGTGTGTGCCTGCCTGACTGGGATTTGAACCTGAAACCTTGCAATCTTTTGGTGTACACGATGACACTTTAAACACTCTGGCCAGAGCATGAATAAATAAGTTCTCTTGATCATTAGACATGATACTGGTATAGTCCTAGATGGCCGAGAGGATTGGACATCACTGTTTATCACTACAACTTGGAGCCAAAAGCAGCAATCATCAATCTCAAAGTTTTGACACTAGGAATGTCTTCATCAGAGACTTTCTAATGTTTTGGGCATGCAGTGAGGAAGGGAGAAAATCCAAAAGCGCAAATAATCATATGGTTATTTAGATCTTCCGATTTAAATTTGTAGCTATTAATATTAATATAATGTAAATTTGTGAAGTCTGGCAAGTTTTCACACACTTCCATCAGTTTCACCCTGCTTTCTGAGTGCAACACTTTTCTCTGCACTTCTTGTGAATTGTGGCAGGTAGTTCTAGTGGAGAACTCCATCTAACTGCGCACGCTGCCAGCAGACTCGTCTGTGAAATGCTGTGATTTAAAAGGGAAGCTGAGGGATGATCAGTCATCTGTCCCAGCAGGCACCCTGAAACGCATGATTATACTGAATGTCTTTAGATTAGAGCTGCGGCCTTGGTGCTCTCAGACAGGCAGCCTGAGCATCAGCGTCATATCCTGCCCAGGTGAGCTCTGCTTAATCAAAGATTAGCTGCTTGTTTTGATTTTGAGTAATTAAGTAGAAAACCTGAAATTCTGACTGGTATTTTATCTTTGCTCTGAATATGGGACCAGATCCATTTTTTCTAAAGTGTTTGGATATATTTATCTGAAACAGCTGTATTTATCTCAGAAGTATGACCGATAACATTCTCTGTCCCACGTTCTCTCAAACACCTTGCCTGGCAGTCAGTCTTTGTTTTTATCTGCACCATGAAGATGCTAAAAGCCAAAACAGTTAAATCATATGTAACATCAAAGATTTAGCTGTTTATATGTCTGTTCACTATGCCTAACCTCCATTTCTCTTCTCCTTGCTTCTGCTTAAAGCCCACATCTTGGTGAAAGAATCTGGGATTTCCCAGGATATGTAAAACCAAGTTGCTATAATTATTTTTTCACTGAAAATTCTCTTTACTATGTATAGACAAAATTTCATTCAATGAGCTTAGTGCATGATCACTGAGAGAAAAAACAGAACTGTTCTCTGAAAAAAGATTCTGAGTAAAGGAGTGTTGGTGGAAGGCTTGGGCAAGTGTCAAACGATGTCCAATGTCGCATGATGCCAGCTGTAGTCAAATGTGGACGGTGAGGAGTGCGTACGTCTCCCAGTCTCTCTATCTCATGGAAAGGAACACTTAGGCCTATTTCCAAATGCATCCTCCTCTCATTCTACTCTGTCTCATTACAGGGCTGGCAAAGGGGAAGGGCTTTGCAAGCATGAGAATGGCCTTATGCTGAGACAGACCCCTTGCAGGGTGCAGGTGGACTGTGCTGCCAGCACCTGGAGACCTTGTGGGAAGTTGACACCATTGGCAGTCCTTCCTGCTGCAGTTTGTTGCTAGGCAACCAGGGAAGAGCTGCTGGCACTGTCCTGTGGTTTTTCCTTTCTCCACATAGTGACCATGTAATTCCTATTTAGTAAGAAGGGGAAATTAAGAAGCCAGTTCCTGTCCTGGATGGTTAAGGAAAATAGGGAGAATTTATGGAAATGCACCTTGGGCTGCTTAATGCCTCGAACTTTCTCCGTGTCAGCTGTATTTCTCTCTCTACCTCCTGTCATTGTGTGCCAGTGGTTTCAACAGTGCCAATTCAATACTGAAACAATCTAATGGGCTTCTTTGAGACTTTGCCAGTTTATTACTTCCATGTATGAGCATAAACACAAAAGACCTACTCTTTCTCAATACACTTGAATAATTCTCATTATGTCAATGATTGATGTCAACGGCAGTTGTGAACGTATATCAAGAAATGAATAAAATTTCAAAACCCTTTAACAGATCATTCAGACAAACCCTGTTTTTGTATATGTGTGGTAACATAATGAAATGTGCTCTTATTCTTTCCTCTAAGTTGAGGCAATATTCATCACTGTTCATTTCTTTAAATGTCATGATTGCACATTTCCTGCATTCAAAAAATTAATCAGCAATGTAGATGTAGCCATAAGTATGTACTATTCCAAGCCAAGTTTTGTGGTGTAGGAAGAGTGAATTACTGATGGTATTTTCATTGCTGTGGTTGTGGTCATGACTTTTTCAAAAACTGCAGTTTGAAATTGACAATGCATCATCATAATCCATTTTTCATGCCGGAAACACCCACTTAAAATAGTTTCCTTTTTTTCTCTGAATTCCCGTAGGCAGATTCTTTTCACAATCAAGTTGCATAGAAACCCTTTATTCATAAGGGATAACATCTGAGATATATCAATGAAACATTCATGACCTCTGCTTTTCTAGGTAGTGGCAGTGACTTTGAAATGGCCAATTCTTTTCTTTGGAAAAGATTTAAAAACAAAACAGCACCTTCATGATGTGTGTGTGTGTGTGTGTGTGTGTGTGTACACATTATTATAAGGAGGAGAAGTCAGACGGTGCTGACCAGAAATCCTTGGGCATCCAGTGGTGTAGCCTTGATGCCTACAGCTGGTCTTGGCATGTAGTGAGTGGCTGTGAATTTTTGGAAAATACAGTCACCATGGTATTCTGGAAACCTCCAGGCTCTCTGTATAAGTAATGTCAGCCTATCTGTAAATTCATCACAGTTTCTAAGTTTAGAGTCAAAATGTTGTCTTTTAAAGTCTGATTTTTCTAAGAATATTCTGACATAGTCAAGGCAAATGAATGGATGTTTGCCTTATAGATTTTATGTTGTTTGTTACTGTTTATTAGAAGTACTATTGTAAAAATTGAATAATGAGAGACCTTGTTATTTTGACAGGATACTAAGAATATTAAAAACAGAAAAAGAACTAGAGTAGGAAATGTTTTAATACCCAGATAATACTTTGAAATTTATTTTAAACAGTACTCATAAAAATATCATTAATAATTTCATGTAAAATGAACATGGAGGTCACTTACAATGTAAGTTTTTATCAATTAAAGTTTATGCAAGCATAACTCTAGCCAGCTACATGAAGTCTTTGGTCTTTTAGAGTTGAACAAAATATATTAGAAATTCTACTTGTGATAGGAGAGTAGAAGCAGCACCCACTGATTAGAGAGGTTGCATAAGGATTGAGGAATCTGCGTATTTTAAATTCTACCTTAGTTCCAACATACTCAGATATTCCTGTCTCTGCTTTAGCAGCATGCTTTATGAGATCTTGATATTTTACAGTCGCAGAAGTTTCTTTAAGTACTTGCACAAAACTTCTTATTCATATTTGGGAGGAAGAATATACAGATTTATTTTGTTGTTGTAAAAGTTAGAATATAGCAAAACAGCAATTTAAGAAAACAGCAAAACATTAGATATATATAGTATCCTATTTCTCTGGTTCCTCTTCTTAAGTAGATCCAAATTAGTATGGAAAACATGCAACTTAATTCCTTTTTTATTACCTAACTATAAAGAATCATAATATAGTAGGAGATTAGATGAGCATTTTCTATAAATTACAGAGGATTAGAAAATGCTTCCTATAAGCAGATTTTGGGATTTCAATGCCTGATTTCCTCCTGAATATTTCTGTCTTTTAGAAAATGAACATTTTTCTAAAAACACAGTGATGCAGTTTAGATTACAAACATGTTTGTTTTAAAATATAATTGAGAAGAGAAAAACTGTGTAATTTGGAAATTAAGGTGTTTTGCCTTGTCCCAGTTGCTTGTGTTGACTGAGTCAATTTTATGCAGAATAAACTAGGACTGAGGAGAAGGAAGATGTGTTACCGTATGGACTTTCAGTTACCATGCAGCATTGAAAAGTCTAGCAGTCTTTATAGCGATTCTGAGTGTTTCCTCTAGAGCAGGAAGTGATCATAAACTTAAAAATGTGGAAAATGTCTCCTAATTAGGAGCATGTTGGGCTCTGAAAACCTATAAATCCATTTTTTAAAATGCATTCCTAGCTATGAATAATGACTAAAATGAACTTCAGCTTGCAGTGTCTCCATGCATTACATTCTATACTCATGCCTTCCACAAATATCTTTTGAGCATCTACTCTGAACCTGGTATAGTTATGGGCAAACAGCAATAAAAGTATATAAATAAAAGTATCTACAATATAATGTTGGGAAATGAGGAGGACTTTAAATAAAAATTAAATATGAAAGGACAGAAAGCATGACAGGGTCTGTAGTTTTACACTGGGTAGTCAGGGAAGATTTCTCTGAGGAGGTGATATTTGAACAAAAACATGAATGAGGTGAGGAGTAAGGTAAGGATGTGAACCGCGTGTATAACTGGAGGATTAATGCTCCAGTGAGAGAGAACCGGGAATGAACAGCTTGAGGCATGAGTTTGCTTGGTGTGCTGAACAATAAGAACAGAATCACCATGAGGGAGGGGGAAGGGTTAGAGGTCAGAGGTGTAGCCAAACTCTGTGCTACCTAGGACCTTCTGGATGTGGTAAGGCCTTAGGATTCTGTTCTAAGTGTGATCACCCTGGATGCTGAGTCAGCAAGGATATTTCTGGAAGAACAGACTATATTTAGGAGGCTAAGGCAGATCTTAGCTGAGATGACAGTGGGCTGGATGGTGGGATAATGGTAGAGTTGGTTTGTTGGCAGACTGGGAGTGGGGTAGAGAGAGTGGCATTGGAGATAGCTTGAGAATTTTCAGCTCAATATTTTCAAGCTGAGTATTTTCAGATATTGTTATTCTTCAGTAAATACATTTTAGTAGGCTTTAAAAACATATATTAGATTAGATTTGTCTGCTTTGAAAATCCATTTAGTCTGGTGAGTATCCCCTAGATCAGTGGTTGGCAAACCACGGCTCCCAAGAGTCACATGCGGCTCTTTGGCCCCTTGAGTGTGGCTCTTCCACAAAAGACCACGTGCGGGCGCGCACGTACAGGGCAATTGGAACTTCGTGGCCCATGCACAGAAGTCCGTTTTTAGCCTGGGCGAGTCTATTTTGAAGAAGTGGCGTTAGAAGAAGTGGGGGGGTGTCGGTCGGTTGGGCCACGGGATACGCAGTGCAGGGGAGGCGCGCGTGATTCATGCACGAGTTGAGTGAGCCAGTCAGCAGTCTCATGTGCAGTGGTCAGTGCTAGTCGCATCCACAAATAGCGTGCGGGTGACAAAAGTACCTACTTGAAGCATAAAGTTACCTGTATTTTTCCAACCAGCTGCAAATCCTACAGGTATGTAATTTTATCAATAAGTAATATCGTTATTAAGTTTGATATCAAGTTTTATTCAACGTACCTATAGTTTAACTAAGACTTAAAAACTAAGTAAAGTTTATTAAGTTAATTTTAGGGAACGTTGTGGAGTGAAAGAAGATGTAGTGCCGAGGATGGAGAAAGGTATGTTGAGATGGTTTGGACATCTAGAGAGGATGAACGAAAGGAGAGAGACGACATAACATGGAACCAATAGGCACCCAAATGGATCGTTGCCTCATAGTTATACTCATGAAATCCAATTCACAAATCACATTTCTTCATGGTTGACTCATCATTTGTTCTTCATTAGTTAATTAATTCAGCAAACATTTACTCATTTCTTTAACAAATATTTATTGAGTATCTACTGTGTGCTAGATGCCCAAGACTAAACAAAACAGATGAAATTTCACCCTCAGGGAACTTACTTCAAATGGAAGGAAGGATAAAATAAGTAGATGAGTAAACATATATGGTTTACCATATGCCTAGTAAGCGCTGTGGAGAAGACTAAAGCAGGGATGGGAGAAGGTACACTGAGTTAGAGGGGGAAGAAGGAAGTACTCATTGAAAAGGTGATATCAGAAGAAAGACTTGAAGCAGGTAAGGGTACAAGCTGTGTGTGTGTGTGTGCGCGCACGCGCTCACACGTGCATATGAGGGTGCAAGTACGGAAATTGGTCCAACGAAAGGAAATATGTGCAAAGCATGAAACTGGAAATGTACCTAATGAATTCTTGGAATAGCAAGGAGACCAGTGTTGCTGATGGAGCAGCTTGAGCCAGAGGGAGAGGAGTCCTAGATGGGGCAGGATGGGCAAATGGGAACAGATTATTACATGTTTGAATGAGAAAAGCAGGTACTGGACATTTTTGAGTAGGGGACTGACATGGTTCTTGTGTTTTAATAGGATTGCTCTATTGCTGTGTTTAGAATGAGACTAAAGTTTGGGGCAGATGTAAAAGAAAGAAACAGTTGGGAGGCTAGGTCAATATTGTCATTATTGATTGCACATGCACAGTGCTCCACACATGTCCCAGGATTTTCTTGCTGTTCTTAAGAATCATCCTCACTATTGAATGATTTATCCCATACGCATGGAAGACATTTGTTACTTTTTCACTACTTTCGGTTTGCATGTATGTTTTAAATTATCTCTCTTTTCCTTTGAGTTGAGATTGTCGGCCTCCTCTTAGCAGAACTTTAAATCTTCTGAGTTTATTTTATTTTACTAAGAGTTACCGAAGATAGGGCAAATAAGCGTTGCAAAATCTCTTAAAACTAAGCCAAACACAGTAAGTATTCTGCAGACAAGGGAATGTACTAATCCATGGGATCCTAACATTATCGAATGCTAATGCCATCTCTAGGAAGTGTGCGTATTGACCTGCTTTCTCTGAGGAGTAAAGTAAATATAATTGGGTTGGGATTTACGGAAATGTGTAGGTTGAAATGTAATTAGAGCCGTCCCTGTCTACGTTTTCATTAATCTGAAAGTGTGTAATTGTATCCTGATGTATTTTTATACATATATTCACTTTGAAGTATGCTTGCTGTGCCCAAATTATAGCCAGCCAGTTTTAAAAAATTGTCTGTGAAGGGCAGCTCTCTCTAATCTCATAACAGTAGCCAAATTTCCCAAGGCTCATTATACCTTGTGTTCCTGCATATCTGACTGAAGGGTTTATGTCAGACTTCTGTACTAAAGTGCAGTGAAAGCTAAAAACATAACTCTTTAGCTTACTCTCAAAGGATTGTTTCTCTGAAGTGAAAAGAATAGAAATACATTTGTAAGCAACTTTCAGGCTATAATTTTGCAAGAAAAGCCTAACTATAGCATATAGTATAGGAAGAGGGGTTAGAAATATAACATAAACCAAAAACATGAGCCTCTAAGAAAAAAAGACACCACCAAAAGATATAGTCCATTTTTTTCCTATTTATTAGATGATATAAGGGATATGTCATGTGTGCTCAGAAATGATTAGGATTTACCTTGCAAAGACTATATGACCTCATTGTTCCAAGGAATCCAGCCTAAGTTTAAGTGGACAGAGAACTATGGACAGGCCCATCCATTCCTCCTGCCTGAGTATTTCTACACTGCAGGAGGCTTAGCCACTCCCTCCCGGGCACAGAGGACATGCCCCTGGTGTTTGCTACCTGGGGGAGAGCTCTGTTTGTTTCTGTCTGAATCACTGTGCAGCTGCTGTCCTGCTGTGCTGATGATAGCTCTTCTCAGCACAGGGAGAGAGGGTGGGAGAATGACAGGTAGTGAGAAACAAAGGGAGATAATTCAGGCGTCTCAGGAAACAAAGGCTTGTTGGATGTTAATGAGAAGACATAGGGGAAATGGATTCTGATATTTCGGTGACATCCATGAAGTGAGAATGATAAGTGAGCTTTTAGTAGTTCCCGGATTCAGTTTCTCATTTAGGTCATCTGACTTTTGTCCTCTCTTGCTAACAATATTTTTAAAAATGGAGATATACTTGAAAAGATAAACGTATAAAAGGCTTGATATAAAAGGTCCGAGAAAACAGGTGTATGAGCCCTAGCCGATTTGGCTCAGTGGATAGAGCATTAGCCTTTGGACAGAAGGGCCCCAGGTTCGATTCTGGTCAAGGGCACATGCCTGGGTTGCAGGCTCAATCCCCAGTAGGGGGCATATAGGAGGGAGCTGAATGATTCTCTCTTGTCCTTGATGTTTCTTTCTTTTTTTTTTCATTTTTCCTATAGAAATTATTTTTTTTATTTTTATTTTATTTTTTATTACAAAGGGTATTACATATGTGTCCATTTTTTCCCCCCGCCCTAGACAGTCACCCTTGATGTTTCTATCTCTCTCTTTTCTTCCTCTCTGCAATTGATAAAAATATATTTAAAAAACACAAGAGTATGTGACATAAAATTAAATTCTCTTCATAGCCTCATAACTTAACTCCTTAGAGACAATTACTAATATATGTATATATATTACCAAATCATTTTTTAAAAATCCTCACCTGAGCATATTTTTTCCCTTTTTTTTTTTAGAGAGAGAACGGAAGGGAATGGGATAGACAGAAAGAGAAACATCAATGTGATAGAGACACACAGATTGGTTAACTCCTGCATGAGCCCCGACTGACCAGGGCTGGGGATGGAGCCTGCAACCAAGATATGTGCCTTTGACTAGAATTGAACCCACAACCCTTCAGTCCACAGGCAAACGTTCTAACCATTGAGGAAAACTGCTAGGGCATTAATCATTTTAATTAATTTATAAACATACCATATAAACATATACTACATACAGGGTTGGGCAAAAGTATATTTATTCTTCAGAAATGTAGAAGTTTTATTTAGTTGAGTCATCAGTCTTTTTGTTTGTGGCCTTTAAGGGTATTTTTTAGAGCTTTTCCTGCCACACATTTATGAAAAACATCTATCCCTAGTGTTCTTGTGGCTGTATGTTACACTTATAACTATACACTATTTATAAGTTTTTCTTAATTAGGTTTTTATCCTAAATTCCAGAGAGAGAGAGAGAGAAAGAGAGAGAGAGAGAGATATCTTCAGCAATTATACTAGAATTTTAGTAAGGCTTCTATTTCCATATCCAGTTTGGCATAAGTAATTTAAAGTATAATGACAAGGTTCCCACCCCCCTCCTAAAATAACACCTAAATATCAGCCACCAAAGAGGCATCCAAAACATACCTGCAGAACAGAAGAACCTAAGAAAGTTCTTTGTTCTCAAATATCTTCTCCTTCAGCCAGTAGGGGTCTAACACAAAGTTTATTTCTATCTTGAAATGCAAAAAATGTTGGGAGAGGTTGACTTTAGCCAGTGTGCATAAAAGAAGTTGCTTGTCACACACTGATGTACAGCTATCTCTACCATCCATCGCCAGCATTCTTTTCATCTTGCAGAACTAAACTGCTAACTTCCCATTCGCTTCCCCTCCCATCTTCTGGCAACCACCGTTCTCCTGTCCATCCCTGTGAATATAACTGTGTTAGGGATGTCAAATAAGTGAGATTATTCAGTATGTGTCCTTTTGTGAATGGTTCATTTCCCTTGGCTTAGTGTCATCAAGGTTCATGCATTTTGTTGTAGCATATATCGGAATTTTCTTCCCTTTTTCATTTATAATTGTCATACAATATTATATGTATGTCTCCGGTGTACAACATAGTGATTATTATATAATTTATGAAGTGATCAACTCAATAAGTCTAGTAATCATCACACAGCATATGTAGTTGTTATAATATTAAAATGACTCTTTAATTCTCACCTTGTAGAATAAAAGCATAAGTGCAATTATACTTATACCCTCATAACTGGTTAATGTTAATTTAAAATTTTATTCATTCAATAAATACATACTAAATGCTTATTGTATGCCAGGTATTGAAATGGGTACTGAGATATAGCAGTGAACAATACAAAGCATGCCCAGTGCCTGCTTGGAGTTTATACCATCTAATGAAAGGATGGGCAAACGATGGCCAAAATGATTGTGCAGTACAACCACTCCCATTTGTTTACCTATCATTTATGGATGCTTTCTCACTACAAGGGCAAAGCTGAACAGTTGAAACAGAGGCTGTATGTTCAGTAAAAATCCCAATTTATTTACTCTCCAGTCCTTTATAGAATGATCTAACAGAAGACAAAGCCCTCTTAGACAAATGCAGAACTTCAATTAAGTAGAGTCTCTGAGAAGGGAGAGTAGAGTGTCTCAGAGCATAAACATGGGAGGTATGTCTTGTCTGAGGGGACATGGCAATGACATTTGGTTTAATGGGCACTTAAGAATGTATAAGACTAACTTACAAGTTAGGGGAGAGAGGGAGAGAGGTTCATTATAGCGTTTGGGGCAAAGCGTCAGCCTGTGGACAGGGTAAGCTTGACACAATACAAGAGTAGAAAGGAGGATCCTGAGTCTGGAATAGAACCAGTTGAGTGGTACAAAATGAGGCTGGAGAGGTAGGCAAGGGCCAGATCCCACAAAGTCTATTAGTTGTTTGCTTTTATTGAGTTTATTGGAGTGACATTGGTTAACAAAACCGTACAGGTTTCAAGGGTACAACACAACAAACATCATCTTCATACTGCATCTTGTGCCCATTGCCCAAAGTAAAGTCTCCTTCGATCCCCATGTATGCCCCCTTGCCCTCTTCCACCTGCCCCCGCCTCCCTTTCCCTCTAGCTATCACCATATATATGTAAAAAACACATACATATATATGTATATAGTTTTTGCTCAATCTCTTCACCGTTTTTTTCCCACCCAGCACCCTCCCCCAACTCCCATCAGTAGATAAATATATGGAAAAAGCAAACCAACTGTGGTATATTTACACAGTGGAATACTACTTGGCAGTAAAAAAAGAAGACAGCATTACCTTTACAACAGCAGGGCTATTAGTTTTTATTAGTGTTTAGAACTTTTTCTTAGGAACAATGAGAAACCATTGAAGGCTTTTCAAGAAAAAGGGATAGTTAGAAGCCTATTGCAATTTTCCACCTGAGGCAGAGAGGTGACCTGGACTTGGGTAATGAATAAGAACATGGTGTAGTGCATGGATTTAATTAGATGTGGGTGTTTTGGAAAATGAAGAAATCACAATGGCTCCCAGGTTTGCACTTCAGAGGCTGTCATTTACTAAGATGGTGGACACAGGGAGATGGTCAGGATTGGTGAGATATCTCATGAGTTAATTTGAGGGGTATGTTGAGTTTGAAGTGAGTATTGAATCAGCAGCTCATTTTGTTGGTCTGAAGCCAAGAAGAGAGACATTTATCATTATAAACATGGCAGTTTTATGCCAATTAACTTTTTTTGAGAATGAACAAAAACGTTGGAAAAGACCAGAGAGTATATTTCTTGACTACGTTTGCAGGTTGTATGAGAAACCTCTGTGAGGGTTGTCTGCGGACTTTAATAGTCAAGAGCCCCTGAGTGGAAATCTTCTTTGCTTCAGCCTTGTAGTACCATCTGTGTTTTTAGCCAGGAAAAACACAGATGGCACTACAAGGGCAAAAAGGTGAATATAGACATTATATGATCCCCTGTGTGCTACAAATATCCCAGACCACAAACTTGAAATGTTACATCTACACCTCTCAAACTGGGAAGAATCTTATGTATTCAAATTGTGATCAATGCCTGGTTGGTGTTGGTTGTGGTTAGAGCATCAGCCCGCACACTGAAGGGTCACACGTTCGATTCCCAGTCAAGGGCACATAACTGGGTTCCAGGTTCAATCCCAGGCCAGGTCTGGGCATGTGCAGAAGACAACCAGTTAATGTTTCTCCCCTTCTCTCTTCCTCTATGCTTCTTCCCTCCCTCTCTTCCACTCTCTAAAAATCAATGCAGAGAATATTGTCAGGTGAGGATTAACAAAAATATTGTGATAAAAATTGGTTTATGATAGACACTAATACAAATACAGATAGGGGCAAAAGTAGGTTTACAGCTGTGATTACGCGAAGCACAAAGTTTATTCTTGTACTTTTATTTATTATATTGTTTTCCATAGGAACAACTGTAAACCTACTTTTGTGCCACCCAGTATTCTATATATAGGAATTTTGTGGTGATAAAATTCTTCTTTCTGATTAATGTCCTTCTAGGTGCAATTTTTTTAAAATATATTTTATTGATTTATTACAGAGAGGAAGGGAGAGAGATAGAGAGCTAGAAACATCGATGAGAGAGAAACATCGACCAGCTGCCTCCTGCACATCTCCTAATGGGGATGTGCCCGCAACCCAGGTACATGCCCTTGACCGGAATCGAACCTGGGACCTTCCAGTCCTCAGGCTGACGCTCTATCCACTGAGCCAGACTGGTTTCGGCTAGGTGCAATTTTTATATCATGCCTCTGCTAGGTGGAATTGTTTGTGGGTAGATATACTTACCAACTTCCCAATCCCAGTCCCTATTGTCAATCTCATGTGACCAATAGCTTACAATTTTATCAAAAGATATAAATTCTTGGGTGATACAGTATATTTCTAAGAATAGAAAGTATTATTCGATGTATGCTTATATACTTATCTTTAACTGTGCAAATGCAGTATCTCTAGTTATGAAAAAAAATTTGGTGCCAAGTCCCCAGTGTTCAGGATAATTTATGGTATCATTAATATGATTGTTTTTGTTGTGTGATTTACTTAGCATTGTTTGCATAAATTATGGAAATTCATTCAATAGCCTCAGGCATCAATCAAACACAAATCTAATAAGTAGAGAAATGTTGTACTCTTAATTTTTCCACATTCTGTTGAGTTTGTATTGCTAAAACCACATTTCACTCTTAAGACTATGGGAGATTTTTAGAAATGGTCTCAGAGCCCAAAAATCCTTATTAAAGTTGCCTTTCCTAAATGGAAATACCTGCACTGTTAGGGATAAAATAGTTTCCACATTAAGGGTCACTGATGGGAACATTAAGTGTGGAAATTAACATCTTAAACCCAAGGCTAGGAGAGAAGTTAGGTTATTCTTTAACTAATGGCAATGATGTGACAAAATTCCGTTAAAGGAAAATGAATGGGATATTTTAACTGCACTTTAAATCAATGATCATCTGAACAAAAGTGCAGCCAGTATCTTTATAAATGACTTGCAAAATAGGATTAGATTTCCATAGTGAGACCTGTTATTTGTGTAGATGGTATATTAGCGTACAGTAATTTTGCAGTAAATTGGAACATTGTAAAGTTACGATGTAAAAGTAACTGGTTATAGATCTATATATGCAACATTTTTGAATTTAAAAGAGTAAAGAGCATAAATCATAAGCTAATCCATTAGCGAGAAAGAGCAAGCATGTGAAATATTGCTTCAAGCTTACCACTGATGGTTTGGAGGCTTAATCAAACTGAATTAACTTCCACAAATGTGACCCTAAGGTAGATTGTTGATTATCATTCTCAATTAGTGAGTCCTCTGTTTTTCTCATGTTTAATGGTCAAATTTGGATACGTATAGGCAGAGACAGCTGTGGGTGATTCCTTTGCAAGCTACTCAATTCCATTTCTGCTAAGATTTCCCCGGTGTCAATTGCAATGTCAATGATAATGTTAGTGTTTTCATAAGAACCCTTGAAGATTAAGACTGTTTTCCAAAGGAAGATTTTAGATTCTATAATTGAATGTTTTGTGTTTGTTTGAATCAGCTATTTCCTTTTTCTAGATTTACTCCATCATTTTAGAAAATAGACCTATATTTTAGCTGTGGTGCCCTCCCAGTGGGAGGATTATAGGGGTAGTTTTCTTTTGTTTTGTAAATTTAAAAATTTATTACTTTATGTTTATTTTTAACTCATTTTGATATTAAAGCAAGACATAGAAATGGCTACTAATTTAGATGATGTTAAAGAGCTGATAATTAAAAATAGTTGTCTCTACTCCACCCCTCCTCACTCCAAATTGTATCCCAGAGGCCTTCATTTCTAACACTTCCAGCTGTTTATCCTATTTATATCCACATTTAAAACATGAAAACATATTTATACTACTGTTTAAACATTTGTTAGTTGCAGCTATTTTCTACTGATTATTAAATTTGAAAGATGTGTACTCGGCATTATTACCATGACCTGCACCCTTACCCCCATACTCTCAACTTCTCACACTTTCCCTCCCTCTAACCTCCCAATACAGTTAGGTCTTTTGTCTGTTTTGTTTAGATAACATGCAGGGATTACATTATTATGATTTCATCTATATTATTCAACTAGAGGCCCGATACATGAAAATTCGTGTACTCAGGGGGTCCCTCAGCCTGGCCTGCACCCTCTGGCAGTCCAGGACCCCGCAGGGGATGTCCACCTGCGAGCTTAGGCCTGCTCCTCAGGGGATCAGGCCTAAGCTGGCAGTCACACATCCCTCTGGCAGCCTGGGAGCCCTTGGGGGATGTCTGACAGACAGCTTAGGCCCGCTCCCCCCATGGAGCAGGCCTAAGCTGCAGTTGGACATTCTTAGTGCTGCCAAGGAGGTGAGAGAGGCTGCCTCCACTACCACTGCACTCACAGCCATCAGCCTGGCTTGTGGCTGAGCAGAACTCCTCCTGTGGGAACTCACTGAACATCAGGGGGAAGCTCCTGCGTTGAGCATCTGCCCCCTGGTGGTAAGTGCACGTCATAGCAACTGGTCATTTCTGGTCGTTCTGCTGTTAGGGTCAATTTGCATATTACCCTTTTATGATATAAGATACTGTCATATACCAGGATGTATTAGTCATCATTTGCTTACACCTATCTTTACTTAATCACTGATTAACCCCTGAATTCTGTTAGAGCAATAAGCTTCTCACTGGTCAAACACATCAGTTAAACTCAGTTTACTTTATTTTTTTGGTCTTGGAGAGATTTTTTTTCCAGAGTCTTTCATTTTCCTGCTCCGGTCTGGTCTGGAATCTTTCCTCTTCTGTGGGCTCTGAGCATCCTGTGATTTCCCTTTACCCCTTTACTTCCTCCCCCATTTTTTTTTGTAATGGCTCCTATTTTTTGGATCTTTTGACTACTTTTTGTTTTTGCCTGTTTCAGTAGAGCACATTGTCTGGTAGTTTCCTAAAAATAAATTGCACTACAGGTTAAACTTTTTGAGACCTCAGATGTCTAAATTTGCCTTTCTTGCATGCTTCTACTTAATTGTCTAGCTAGATAGAGTATTCTAGACTAAAAGTCATTTCCTCTTGGAATTTTGTAGCTATTAATTGTTTTTTCACTTCTAGATGAGAATTAGGATGTTTTGATTCCTAGTCTCTTATATGTGACCTAATTTTTCTCACAGTAAACTTGTAGAATTCTGGCTTTATTCTTAGTGTTTCTGAAAAATCAACATGGTGTGCCTTGTTGCTGGTAGTTTTTACTCATTGTTCTGTGAATTTATGTATCACATTTATTCTGGAAACTGAGGCCTTTGCTGCTGTTTTATTTCTCTAATAATTTCCTCCCTTGTTTTTTTCTGTTCACTCTTTTCTGCACTCACTTTATTTTAATGTTTGACCTCTTGGACAGACTGTTAATCCTTTTATTTCCCCCCACATTTTTAAACTTCAACTTTTCCGTTGATTTTTTTTGGTTTGTTTTAAATTTTGATATCACATTTGTAATTTCATGATATTTTTCTTGCTTCTGAATGTTTTTGTTGTAGCTTTCTGTTTTTATTTTTATTTTTTTTAAAAAAATATATTTTTATTGATTTCAGAGAAGGGAGAGGGAGAGAGAAATAGAAACATCAATGATGAGAGAAAATCATTGATCCTCTGCCTCCTGCATGCCCCCTACTGGGGATTGAGCCTATAACCCATGCATGTGCCCTTGACTGGAATCAAACCAGGACCCACAAGCCAACACTCTATCCATTGAGCTAAATCGACTAGGGCTGTTTTTATTTTTTAACTAAATATTTTCATTGAGGTAATTATAGGTTCACACACAGTTGTAAGAAAAAACACAGAGTTGTCATACATAGCTCACTGGGTTTACTCCAGTGAAAATATTTTGTTAAACTTCGGTGTTATTTCACAATCATGATATCAACATAGATATAATACATGCAAATAAAATAAATTCAGATTCCACCATTTTACTTTATATGAGTCTGTATGTGTTTAATTCTCTGTAATTTTATCACATGTGTAGAGTTGTGTATTCAACACTGCATAGTTAAAATGCTATATCATATAGCTTTGTGGAAAAAAAAAAACACATTTTCATCTAAAAATGCACAACTTGTAATCCAGAACACATAATTGTAACTCAAAGATGAATGTAACAAACAGGTTGAAATATTACACATTTTCCTTCATATGTGGTGGAAGATAAGGGTAAAAGATAGTCTTCAAGACTCACTTATTTGGGAAAAATGAAAGAGAAAATAACAGAAAAATGACACGAGGCAGATAGAAAAACTTAAATGTCAAAGAGAAAAATAGATTTCAACAAGGAAAACTGAAGAAAGAACTGATTAGTTACTGGTTGGAAAATTAATCAAAGAACATATTGCAGAAAGAAGAACTGCACTGCTAAGACTATAAAGAGCAGGATGGCTCCTAACACCTGGAGTTTAGGGTTTTAAATTGTTATGACTTCGTGTTTAAGTGAGAGATTCATCATACTTTTCCAAAGCAACGCTAAGGTATAGAACCCAAGTGCTGAAAATCATACCTCAAGTTTAGTTTTATGTAAGTCATTTTAAAAGGGTCAAAGCTTAACTCAGTGATGGCGAGCCTATGACGTGTGTGTCAGAGGTAACACGCGAACTCATTTTTTTGGTTGATTTTTCCTAGTTAAATGACATTTAAATATATAAAGTAAATATCAAAAATATGTCTTTGTTTTATTATGGTTGCAAATATCAAAAAAAATTCTATATGTGACACGGCACCAGAGGTAAGTTAGGGTTTTTCAAAATGCTGACATGCTGAGCTCAAAAGGCTCGCCATCACTGGCTTAACTTGTTCTATTTTTAACTTTTTTATGATGAAAACTGAATTTTTTCAGAGAATTTTGGTAATGATTGGAATATTCAAATTAATTAAAAGAATCACTAGTAAGATATGATCTCATTAAACTATTCAAGAATATTTAATAAGGACCTACTGTGTGCACTGCTAAAGGAAAAAACTGATGAACAAGGCAGTAACAGTTCCTGTCCTAATGGACTTTCCA
>NW_006285040.1:1980643-1985708 GCF_000327345.1 Myotis davidii
GAAAGAGAGTGAAATACACACATACACAAAGCAATTAAAGAAATAATAGCCAGTTACTATTTCTTAGGAAAGGAATGAACAAAATGCAGAGAGAAGGTGATACAGAATAAAGGAATCCTCTGGCACAGCATGGTATAAAAGGCTCTTTGAGAAGATGACTTTAAGCCGATACTCTAGATGAGAAGGAAATTTTATGCAAAGAGTTGGGGACATCATGTTTCTGGCAGAAGGAATAGTATGTGAAAAAGATCCTGGGAAAGAGCTCTTTTAGTCCAGAATTGCAAAAAGATCAGGTGTCCAAGTTACAGTGAAAAAGGAAGAAGATGGACAAGGATGAACTTGGAACACAGGCAGAGGCTAGATCACGAAGAACTTTATATTCCATTGAATGGAGGTCAGCTTTATTCAAGGGCAGCAGAAAGCCATTGGAGAAGAAAAATAAATAGGTGATGAGGCCTTAGAAATTATAATATAGTTACTTGTTCAGGAATATACCCACTCATTTGAGTCAGATTTAGAAAAATGCTCCTGGAACTGTATTCATATTTTTTGTCAAACTAGACTAAGACTATTTTACTTCTGTAAGCTGGGAATAAAATTGTGACCTGGGAATAAAATTTACAGCTGGATATAGGTTAACTATGTTACATTTATTTTTTATTGCATGCCATATGTTTTAGGGGAAATGATTTGACCTTTGCTGAATTTAAATCCACAAGTCACTTCAGCTGATTAACACCTTGAAACTTTTCTGAAGATTTCATATGAACTTACCTTGATCTAGAGCTGAATGTCCTGTGATACTTTGATTTATTATATAGAAAGCAGAATGATAGGTTAAAATGATAAACTACTCAATCTAAGTGGCTTATCTACTTTCTATCCTTAAGGAATCAAATTTTAGTAAAAGTAGTGTTTAAAATTTTGTTATTTTTGCATAACAGACATAGTTTTTCCATTTCTAAATATTATTATTTGCCTTATCTTGAGCAATAACATAAGAAATCATGGGTCTAATATGCTTGCTTATATATATTTTAATACACATTAAAATGAGTGCATAACAACAACACTAAAGACAGATGATAACATTGTTTATCATCTACGAAGTAAAATTATCTGGGGTATCATTAGTGTTATATAAAACATACTTTAAATAAAAATTGGCCAAACAAGACTATTTCTTTATAGAGCTCAACCATGCGACTAAACCATCCCTTGGGTGGACACAATATCTGTGCCTTCTAAAAAATCAATAGCAACAAACCATGACAGAAGCATAAGCAAAAATGGAGCCTGACTCTATTCTAATCATCTGTACTCCCTGTAAACTGCTGAAGCATGAGACAACTGGACAGACTGTGTTTACAGTACACGAACTACTGCTGGGTGCTCTTAGCCAACAGAGCTTCCAACTTTCAGTTCTGCTCAGGGTCATGAGAAATAACTCTTAAGTGTATTGATCAGAAGCTCATTGACAAGTGAAGAACACATTACTTACAGGGATGGGACCTTCTCACCTTTAGCTTCTCAATGTGAAACACACTTGGTGACACAGAAGTCCTTTGCCTACTAGCAATTAAGAAATTACAACAAATGAAAAAGTAAGAAATAAATGAACAGTAATTAATATATAAATTAAAAGCAAAATGAACATTGAACCAAATTTGGATGAGGTAGAAAGTCTTGGTCAGCAAAAAGAAAAGGCAAATAATAATTGTGTTCATATTTTCATCAGAATCTCTCTTTGAACTCACCTCAAAGAGCAGGTGTGTAGTTTGTCATCTTAAAAAGTAGACACTCCCTTGTTAAGTCTAATTTAATCTTTAGAAGCATATGTCAAAACAAGCTGCTTAGAGATCAATAACATTACAGATGGGCGGCAGAGGTAAAGGTTAGGAGTAGAATTTATCATGATAAATTCTAATGGGCTTTCTAATAATTTACTGTTTTATTTCCTTTTTAGTTAGAACCATATTTTAAAACCCTCTATTTTTCCTCATTTTCTTTTTTTTGAACTTAGACTATATTTTATGCCAGTGCATAAGGAAATGTTAAAGATATATTATAAATGTAAAAATGATGTCATATGTTCACAGAGGGTTAATGCTAAAAAAAAGCATGAATATTTTAACTTCACTCTGTGTCTTCTCCGTGTTCATTTTAACTTAGCAAACATCTGTTGAGTGTCCACCATACACTTCAGTCATTTCTGTCATTTTCAGGACAGGAAATGATCCATGTGAACTCCAATCTCAAGGAGCTTCCAGTGTAGTGGGGGGAGTGGAGGGAGATGTCAGATATACCCGCAAGAGCTTTAGCACATGGTGGAATGTGACATGAGTTCTAAGGAAGTTTAAAAGGGATATGGAACTAAACTGTGTGTCCCCACATACAAAAAATTATCTCAAAATGGATCATTGACCTAAATATAAGACCTGAAACTATAAATTACATAGACTAAACTTATGGGTCTTGGTCTTGGAGAGCATTTTATGAATTTGACCCAAAGGCAAGGGAAGTAAGGCAAAAACAAATGATTGAAAGTATATAAAACTCAAAAGCTTCTATACAACAAAGGAAACTGCTTCTCCCTCCCAAAATTAGGTTAATATTAAAAATAGATAAAGAACTGATATCTCAAATAATTCAATTAACAATGGTCAGAGGATCAGAACAGAGACAAGAAGACATACAAATGGTCAACAGATGTATGAAAAGATGTTTGACTTGACTACTAGGAAAATGCAAACTGAAAATACAATGATATACTGCCTCACACCTGTTAGAATGGCTATTATCAACAAGACAGGTAATAATTGTTGAAGAAGTTGTAGAGAAAAATGAACCCTCAGTCACTGCTGGTAAACTGGCCCAACCACTATGGAAAAGACTATGGAGGTTCCTCAAAAATTTAAAGTAGAGTGAACATACGACACAGCAACCTCTCCTCTGGGTATCTACCCGAAAAATTGGGAAACATTTATTTGCAAAGATATATGCATCCCTGTGTTCACTGCAGCGTTACTTATGATAGCCAGGACATGGAAACAACCAAAGTATCCTTTGTTAGATGATTGGACACAGAAGATATGGTACATATACACAGTGGAATACCAATCAGCCATAAGAAAGGATGAAATACTGCCATTTGCGACAACATGGATGGATCTTGAGAATATCATGCTAAGTGAAGTAAGTAAGACAGAAAAAGTTAAGAACCATAATATTTTTTCAGTCATGTGGGATATAAAACTAAAAGCAGCAAATTAACAAATAAATAAAACAAACAAATAAAATCTCATAGACACAGACAACAGTATGGTGGTTACCAGAAGGAAGGGATGGTGGGGTAGTAAAATATAAAGGGAAACAAATATATGGTAATGGAAGATTTGACTTTGGATGGCAGGCACACAAAGCAATATACAGATGATGTATCATAGAATTATACACTTGAAACCTATATCATTTCATTAACCATTGTCACCCCAAGCAATTTTTTTTTTTTTTAAAGGGATAGCATTTCTTCTGTGCTTGCTAGTTCTGGCCACAAGAGTATCTGGGGCAGCTTCACTGAGCAGATGGTGAATATGCTGCACTTCTTTACTTAAACTTCAAATCTGTTGTACCCATTTCAGACACATTCTCTGACATGGAACTAGGGAAACAAGAACAATCCATATCTAACATTTAACAGAAATCACAAGTATACCAACACATGCCAGGTTGTATAAACCCTATTTCTCATTTTTAAAAAAATGGAAATTACACTTGTCCCCATCCCACTGTATACAATGTCCTTTCACTAGCTTGAACCTCTAATGGTCAGTTCCTTATTACACTCACTTGCCCTGCCTCAGTGTTTGGAACCAGGTAGAACACTCAATGATTTCTCAGTGAAGCATAACAAGACTCTGAGGCCCAGAATATATAAGGGAAAGCCTGACAACTGTGCTAAGGAGCAGGGAAGAGACAGGGTCTAAGAATTCGTTTTATGGAAGTCACTATTCAGTGTCTGCAACTTATAGTACCAGTCATCAAGACATTAAGGGTTATGGCAATGCTCCCAGAATCATATTTTGTTAATTATTTAATACTAATAGCCTGGTGCACAAAATTCGTGCACATTAAAAGGAAATTAATTGCCCTAACCGGTTTGGCTCAGTGGATAGAGCATCTGCCTGCGGACTCAAGGGTCCCAGGTTCAATTCCGGTCAAGGGCATGTACCTTGGTTACGGGCACATCCCCAGTGGGGAGTGTGCAGGAGGCAGCTGATTGATGTTTCTCTCATCGATGTTTCTAACTCTCTATCCCTCTCCCTTCCTCTCTATAAAAAAATCAATAAAATATATTTTTTTAAAAAAGGGAATTAATAGTGGAGATATTTTAATATTGCTATTTGCCCTTTCTCTATAATAGAAGTGTGAGAGATGAAAGGAAATTAGTAAAATGTATATGAAAATAATGCATAAATTTATTAATAAATAAATAAACAGTAACAAAAGGATATAACAACAGAGGCGTGATATAAAAATGACAAAAACATGATATGAAAACAACAAAAACATGATATAAAAACAACAGTGATGCAAACAATACTGATAAAGTGATTAAACTTATTCTAATATCTCCCTATACACCACATAAAGAGTGAAAACACTTTCAGAGTGCTTGACTGATTTCCCTTGTGATGAAGTACTTAGAACTTTAACTGTAACATCGCATGCTCTTCAAACTCAAAAGAAAGCAACATATAACTGACCATGTGCAAAATGAGTTCAGTTTGTCCCTGTGATTTGTCAGTAGCCATCATAAATGCTGGCATCACGGGAAACCATCGTCAAATCAATTTAAACGGGAGGCCAGTGTCACCTCGGGACAAATTCTTGGAATCAGAACAGCTTCTTCTCCCTCTGCAGATCCTGTTAATACTTCAGCTTCAATAATGTTAGGTTGTAATCTTTTGATAATAAATCTGGTACCATTACAAAGACCCCGTTTACTATTGAGATTTCTCAATAGCATGATGATTGCACCCACTTTCAATTTTAATTTATGACA
>NW_006285040.1:1986415-1987107 GCF_000327345.1 Myotis davidii
CATGTAGTTGAATAAGATTGAAACCCAGGAGAATGTTTGTAAACATCTTGGTCACGCCTTTACTTTGCCTCATAGCATCTGCTATAAAATAAAGGCATGGCTGTGGGCATGGTTGCTGTCTTTCAGAGAAGCAGCATCCCACCAGAGACCACAAAGACCTGGCTTTCATTCTCTTGTCTGTCTTTTCTAAACCTTTCAGCTGCCCCCGCACACTTTAGAAAGATATGCCTCCTCGCTCCCAGGGCAGGTTCCTGCCTCGAACCCTGTCCTTACAGGAAACAGCTTGGGAGAGGGCACAGCCATTGCCAAGACAACCCCTGCAGAACTGACTTCCTTCCGCTTGGTCGCAGCGGTTGTGGTCGTGATGAACACCACCCATGGTTTTTATATAAGTAGACTAGAGGCCTGGTGCACAAAAATTTGTGCACTGGGGGGTGGGGGGTATCCCTCAGACCGGCCTGTGCCCTCTCGCAGTCTGGGACCACTTGGGAGATAACGACCTGCTGGCTTAGGCCTGCTCCCGGGTGGCAGAGGGCAGGCCCAATCCCTAGGTGCAGTCCCTGGTCGGGCTCAGAGCAGGGCCGACTGGGGAGTTGGTGTGCCGCCCCTGTCATGCACAGAGCAGGGCGATCGGGAGATTGCAATGCCACCCTCAGTCACGCTCAGGGTAGGGCCGATTGGGGGGTTGCGGC
>NW_006285040.1:1987572-1999524 GCF_000327345.1 Myotis davidii
GATGATGGCTGTTTGCAGCTGGTCACACACCCTTCAGGGTGGGGGTCCCCACTGGGGTGCCTGGCCAGTCTGGGTGAGGGGCTGAGGGCTGTTTTCAGGCTGGGGGTGACTGAAGCTCCCAACCACTCCTTTTGTTCTATTTTTTTTATTATTTATTCTGGGCCAGCTTTAGCTTTGAGGCTTGGCTCCAGCTCTTAGGCCTCCACAGCTGAAAGTAGGTTTCTGCCTTTGCTTACAATGTTGCGATTCCCGCAGACTAAAGCAGGTATCTGGGTTTTTTTGTTAGCTTCTATGTTTGTTACATAGTTTCTTAAACTGCAGGCTCAGAATCAGGCAAATCAGGCAAGTCAGGCGGGGAACGTTGGAGTCCTCCATCACTGAAGCAAGCAAGCCTCATGTTAGTTTCAAGCTGCTTGGCTGCCGGCCGCCATCTTGGCTGACAGTTAATTTGCATATCTCCCTGAATCGCCAATGGGAAGGGTAGCGGTCGTACACCAATTACCATGTTTCTCTTTTATTAGATAAAGGATTGTTCTATTGAAAGTAAATGCAAAACAAAATCTTGCTTGATATGCATTTGGATTAAAAACATTGACTACTGGATATCAATAATGATGGCACTTTTGTAAATACCTAGCAGCCTAGCATAACTCCTGATGATCATTTCACCTATGCCTAAGACAAGAGTGACTCTGAGAAATTAAGGAACTTTCCCAATTCTGAAAAGTTTCTCTTACTGCAAAAGAGAAGCAGTAAGGATTAAAGCCAGGACAAGACCCAGATCCTGTTCTAGCTCCACATTCTTGAAAACACACACACACACGCACACACACACACACACACACACACACACACACTCTCTCTCTCTCTCTCTCACTATGATGCAAGCTATACAACTTGAACCATGAAATTCAGTCCTGCTAAAATTGTCCTTTTTCATGAACAACAAAGACCAATACATCATAGAAAACCACTTTGTCTAGTAAGAATTTCTGAGGTTCTCCTTAGCCATTATTTCCATAAGGTTTTGAATGATTCATTTGACTAATTGGAAAGGAGTTGGGTCAGTCACCTTCTTCTGAATCTACTTGATTAGCTTTTGCCCCAGTCTGGATCTATTTTTATTGATTATGCTTCTGAGCTATTCACTGTTATGTTGTCAAATATTGTAATATTAAGTGGTTTATTTCCATACAGTGACTTATGCTGCACTGAAAGGAGCTGCATTAGTCTGAAATTTGTCATGATTAGATGCGAACTGAAATGTTTAATGTCATCATGAATGACCTGTACAATCTGTCATATCACACAGTGAGCTCAGGTTCTCAGCAGCGCAGAACGTGTGATGTCATGTGTGCTCTTTTCTCTACAATGATATGTGTGCTTGTATTTATGTATATATTTTACATGTGTGCACTTATTATTTTATACTGTGTTCAAGTATCTTTAAGCTGATTTTTAATTGATGGAATATGCCATGAAAGGGTGCTTTTGTGATAAATAGAGGGGGGAATTGAATGAAAAGTCATAATTGTTTTGAGAAAAAGAGGTTTCATGTTCTTTTAGTGTTACCAGCATGACAAAAGGGAAGGGTGCCCATATGATTAATGCAAGAGAACTAAAGGGAAACATTAGCTAGAGATATATAATTAATAGTACAGTAGTATCATTTTTTCTTAGATTCTCTTCCAGAGTTAAAGTATTTCAATATCTCATTAATGGTGATCAAAGGTAGGTAGTACAACTTTTGTCTCACTTTAATTGACTATTAATACAAATGTGGTAGGAGTATATTATTTTCATTTTACTAGCTCTATTTCGATCACATTTTCTTCACTGAAAAATACATTCAACACATAGGTGATAGTGCCTCAAGGGAGAAAAATTGTTTTTAAGGGACAATAATCCTACTCTTTTATTTGTAAATCATGGAGATACATAAAAAAACATAAACCGATATACAGAATACCTATGATATTAAAATTTCATAGTGGGGAAACTTGGAAATAAGTGCCTAAAACATCTCCTTGGGGAGTGATATGGGAAAAATGATGGAGTAACATCACTTTAGACATAATGTTTTTTAAGGTCTCTTTCAACACTATCGTTCTGTGATTACGGACTTTTATGACTTGAATGTTATTTTTATATATTAAAGAAAGTGTGGCAAAAACTGTTTCAAAATGAACAATGCAGCATCATTGGCAATAAGAGCAGTGCAGTTTAGAGCTTGTGGAAGTGCTGGATGTGATATAGTAAGGAATGCTCTGGGAGAAATTAGAGTATAGAATACTTTATTCCTTTTATATCTGAAGCTATGGCTTGCATGACAGCTGGGACCTGGAACTGGAGTCACCCTTTTGGTGTGGGGTGTGTACTGGTAAAGAGACCCGGTAGAATTTGTGGTAGAATTCACTGTAAATACACCAGTTTCTGTGTATCAGTGTTACACTTTAGGAACATTTAATTCTAAATGTTTATACAGTTACTAGTTTCTCAATTCTTTGATATATTATGTAAGTGATTTCAAAAGAACATACAGTATAAAAGAGAAAATGACAAATCAATAATCATTTTATATGACCCTAGTAATTGCATGCTGCTTTGTGCATATAAAATAAATAGCCATTGATTTTCATTCCTGATTTGTAGTATAGGTCAATCTGGAGAAGTTAAAATGAATATCAAGGGCATCCTTTTGGCTTTTCTGTAGGGATAGAGAGTATCAGTATGTTCTTAGGTCTTTTAGGCATATAGGTATAGACACACACAGATGTATCTACATCATTTTATAATTTATAGATGTCTTAAAAGTATAACTTATACTGTTAATGTACTTAGGAAAGGCTAGTAAAAATCAATCTTTCCTCCATAAAATACAAGCTTCATTACCTGACTCGGAGCTGAGTGTCTCTCCACTCCTGAACACAACTTTACCACTCAAACACGGGTCATGGATAATTCATTGATTTCAAAATGATAGGGAGAGATGGAATAGAACAATTTCTAATCAGTTTAGTGAGCAAGGAAATGTACCACAGTTCTGAAAGCTGTAGTTTTTATTTAGGTTTTAATGGAGAACCGAGCTATAAAATAAAATTTATGTGATCCTTAAGATATGAGTAACAAAATCAGAGCAATTAGATATCAGAATGATTATTATTTATTTTAAGTTCTATTGTTAATTGTCAATAAAAATGGTAAGAAGTAATTATTAAACTACAATGTAAGGTATGAATGAACAGACAAATAAAGAACGAATGAAACTCTTGGTTTGACATCTGGGACTCTTGTTCAAAACAATGTCCATGTTTCACAGTTAATTATGGCTACTTCTGTTTATTTTAGGTGACAGTACATTACATTTATATATGTAACTTTATTTTACAAACACGTGTAGGATACCTACAGTGTCGATGTTATAGTCATTATTTTTCAGAAACAGAAAGAATATGTGAAACCTTAAGAAAGTGTTTTTCTCAAATCTCATCATGCACAATCACTTATTTTGTTTGTTTTGGTTTTGGCTTCTACATTTTGGGCATCTATCTATTGTTCATTTCCTAAGGGCTAACTCTAACAGATTGTGCATACACACACAAATATGTACTGCCAAATATCATCATAGCTTCCTGAACCACTTTATTTAGTGGAATTTAAAACACAAACTATATTTTTAAGTAGATTTATTTTAGATGGAAACAAATTTCTAATCCTGTACTTGAAGGAATAGGTGTTTCTAAGGATGATAAATTTATTTTTTATTTTTCTTAAATAATTTTATCGATTCTTGTCCCCAATAGGCCTTGTTAACACTCTGAACTCTTCACATAAAATGCCACCCACCAAGAATAGAAGTATTTATGGCCAGATTAAGAAATTGAGTCTGCTCTTTTAATTAATTTGGTTTAAAGTTCCTCATCATGCATATTATAGCCATGAAGTCTAATCCTCCAAATTGGCTAAGTTAATTTTGTGGGGCTGGGATTTGATCCAGATCATCTGAATCTAGATGCTTTGCAAGGCATATTATCCCTCAATAAATTGTTCCTTTAGTCCAACTGAAGTTCCTAAAATGTTCAAGTATTCTACTTTAAGCATCTGAATTCTTTTAGGATCATTTCAAAGCTGAAAAACTCTATTATCATCCAGCTGGACTTATAAAATGAGCATTTAGTACATTGACATCCTTGCCGCCTGAGCTGAAGTGGCTTCTTTACAGGGTAGCACAGAGAGTACACTGCCACCCTGAAAGGTAGCTCTGTGTGCAAGTCCATTGTGGGCAGGGGTGGTGGGAGGTGGTGACGGTTATGGGGTGGTGTGGAGCCAAGAAATGAAGAGAAAGAAAGGAAAGTACATATAGGCAGTTGGGTCAAGATATGTAAATTCTGCTTTGATCAAGTTTCTGCATGAACTGCCAGATAATGGCCTTATTATTTGCCACATTTATGTGCTATTTTTATGGTTTTTAGTTCTTCTTTGTAATATTGGGG
This sequence comes from Myotis davidii, assembly GCF_000327345.1. Lineage (NCBI taxonomy): Eukaryota > Metazoa > Chordata > Mammalia > Chiroptera > Vespertilionidae > Myotis > Myotis davidii. The sequence continues at coordinate 1,992,066 of NW_006285040.1, forward strand.
CAGACCCAGAGAACTTCCTGGGGTGTTGCAAACGGGACCTGCACAATAATTCTATTGTTCTAGCGAGAGCAGAAGAAGAATGATGCGAGGGAGGTAGGAAAGAAACTTGTACACGAGTAAAGGCATGTTAGTTTTAAACATGGAAGTTTTCAAGTACAGACTTGTTAAGACGACAGTAACTGCAATGTGCCGCATTATTTTATATCTGAACGTACTTTAGGTTAGGTCTGTAATTGGACCACCTGGACTAGAAATGTGAGGGGCCTTGGGTGTTAATTTGTCTTTGACAGCTTAATTCTCTTTGGAAATTTTAAAATAGAAAGGTTTAAGGTTCCTCTAGGGATAAAAAGCAGTGGCTTAGGCTTGCCAGGGCAGGAATTTCTTATCGCAGTTTTGCATCTGACTTGCTGGATCTCACTTTGCTTCTCTGTGCTCCTTTGTAAGAAGAGAATTGAAGAATTAATTTACCTCTCAAGGTAATATTGATGGATCCCAGAAAAATGGTTGTAGAACATTTAGAAAATATAAAGATCTATGTAAATGTCAAATTATAATGATGAACTGGGTAACCCAATTATCCATTACAGCACTTCCCACTGTTTGATTAGCCAAACAAAAATTAGCCATTTTTCTTAAATAGCACCCTTCAAAAACTGTATAGCTTAACCCAGTAGGCTGTCACATTAAAATTTTAATGGCAAAAGGTGGTACATCTTGACAACATTCTAAGCTTGTAGAGAATGTTGAATTATATGAATTATATTATAAAAACTCATTGTGTTTAAATCACAGGTTTTGAGTCAAGATTTTATTTTTATCGAAGACTACGATATATATTCTGTGTACCATATTTTTTGCCTTAACCTGATGACTGGGGTGTAACTCAGGTCAAAGTTTAATTTTTCTTTTATTCTATTTTTGTTTTAAAAATACTAAACCTGATTCACTTTAGGAATTAGAATTTTTTTCAATTATAATGCAGGGTGGCTTTTATATCATTTTTAGGTAAAGGAGAAAAATTTGTTATCTATCTATCTATCTATCTATCTATCATCTATCTATCTATCTCTTTTTACCTGACACATATGTGTTTGGTATATAACTATATACCATGCCACATGTTTTGAGTTTATAATTTATCTTATTTTAACATAACATTTAAATATGATCAGACAATAAATGGTTAAAGAAAACATAAACCTTCCATAGTCACACAATAGACTAACCCCATAAATGAAAACTGGTGAATGAAAATGCAACTGGAACCCAGATAAATCCCTGTTGATGGAAAAGTGATTCTATGTGTTTTTTAAGCCTATTTTTAGAAGAGTCAACATCTGAAATAGATAGTTTACAACTGGTGTGTGCTCATAGATAAAGTGCTGTACTTTGCAAATCTGAATCCAAGGGCCTGCCTGCCTTTATTTTATTTTTTTAAATCTTTATCATTGAGAATAGTAATGATATTTGTATTATTAATATTTATATTTACAGCTGTCCCCCTTTTTACCTCATTGCCCTTGTCTACCCGGTTCCTGCCGCACCCCACGTCCTCGCCACCCTATTACCTGTGTCCATAGGTATTGCATACCCTATATAATAAAAGGGTAATATGCAAATTGACCCTAACTGGGGAATGAACGGGAACGACCGGTCACTGTGATGCACACTGACCACCAGGGGCAGACGCTCAATGCAGGAGCTGCTACCTGGTGGTCAGTGCGCTCCCACAGGGGACCTCCGCTCAGCCACAAGCTGGGCTGAGGGCTCCAAGCGCAGCAGCGGTGCCGGAAGCCTCGTCCACCTCCTTGGCAGTGCTAAGGATGTCCGACTGATGGCTTAGACCCACCCAGGGACATCCCATCAGTAGGACACCCCCCCAAGGGCTCTCAGGCTGCCAAAGGGATGTCTAACTGCCAGCTTAGACCTGATCCCCAGAGGAGTGGGCCTAAGCCATCAGTAGGACATCCCCCAAGGGCTCTCAGGCTGCCAAAGGGATGTCTGACTCCCAGTGTAGGCCCGATCCCACAGGAAGTGGGCCTAAGCTTGCAGTTGGACATCCCCTGAGGGGTCCCAGACTAATATATTTGTTGCCTTTTTATTGTTCACACTTGTGATCTTTTTCTTCTTCTTACTAACTGCTTTTCTCTTGCTGCTTTTAAGATTCTCTTTGCCTTTAATCTTTGGCATTTTCACTATGATGTGTCTTGGTGTGGGCCTCTTTGGGTTCTCTTGGGCACTCTAGGTATGACCCTGTGTAGGCTGTGCGTGTAGTCTTATTGTAGTTGAGCCTTCATTGCTGGGTCCTGCCTGTCTTTAAATTCAGATACTGTAAGTATGGCATAAGAAGTTCATGTCTTTGGGCTTCCATGGTCAACTCGCCAGACTACAGTTTCTAATGCAGACCAGCCTGAGAAGAGAGACATATAAGGATGCTATAACTGACAAATTTCCTTTTGTTCATGAATCAAAGTTGATGTTATCTATGGCTGCAGAGCTTGTGGCTATGAAACTTCAGGCAGAAAGTGAGGAGAAAAATATATTTAATGTCTTACCCACTTTAGTCTTTTGCTTCAAGGTCAGTCCTGATTAGATCGTGACAATGGGTTAAAAAATGAATAGACCTGGTGGAAAGTAATGATGGATACATGTCAGACACTTGTCAAAATGAATAGGAATGGGAATGTAAACTGGGACAGCCACAATCAAAACCAGTATGAAAATTCTTTAAAAAAATAAAAGTAGAACTACCATATGAACTTTCCTTTAAAAAATATTAAGAATAGAACCACCATCTTTTATTCCTAGCTATTTATCTGTACAAGTGAAAGCACACTTATAGGATGAGTTATTAGAAGAGACATTTGGAGTTAAAGGATGTGCATTTTAAATTTTGATAGATATTGTTAATTCAACAATGTCATATTTTTAAAAATCTAATGAAATATTCTGTGGGTTCATTGACAGAAATTTATGGTGAGTGAGCACATTTAAATTATTAGAGAAGTCAATACTAAAACTGTGCAATGCTCAAACTTATATAGACTCTAATGTAAAGTTAAGTATATAAACAGTTAAAGCATCACAGCATAACAGACAGCTTCAACCATGATTTCCAGCAAGCTGCAACCATTGTACCCTGTGATTCCACTTAGGAAGTTATACTTAATGTATAAAACCCCTATTTTTTTTGGTACACAGGTGATGTTCCCAGCTTAACTCTATCCCTGAAGATAACTAGAGTTTGACCTACAGTTGATTTACTTCATTTTATCATTCTTATGCTTCTTGAGTATTCTTTTGTTTATTGTAATGAAACCGGATTAGAAATAATTTTTATGAAAGATCAGATCATAATTCCTTTCCCCCACCTCCATTTTCATTGGCATGACAAAATACATTTGCAAGATAAAAGTGTAATTTAAAAAAAGGGGAAGGTCTGTCTTGTGCTGCGAAATTCCATTAAGTACCAGTTGTTGCCCTGGGGCCATAAATTTGCCGTGTGGATAAGGAGCATTCTCTGGCACATGCCATTTTGATGGTTGCTGAGGGTAATGGCTAGTGCAGTTCCAGCCTACCAGTAACAGCAGGAAGACCCTTGTCCTGTTGGCTCTGCTCTGTAAAACTTTGAAGGGAGAAGGGGACCGACTATAACACATACTTCCTAAGGGACACCATGGAGATGAAGTTGAAAACCACCATCTGGATCCTTTAAGAGCTATGCTGAGACATGCCTAATGATGGTAGCTCTGGTAATATACCCCATACTGTTTGGCAACAGCATAATAATCGCTTTTAATACATGGAATGTAAGTCATGCAGTTTATTCTAGTGAACTGTAAAGGTTTGCATTCTCTCACTTTATTAAAACAACACACATTGAAATTCCCTACGTTTTGCAGGAATAGTGACCCTGAAAACACATGGCCAAATAGCTAAACTAAACAGCATGCTTGTTTTATAGATTAATGCACTCTCCTCTACAAAGAACCAACCCTTATAAAGTTTTACATGAACTGTGAAAAGTTTATGCCATTATTATCCTAATGTTCTTTAACCCAAGGTTAACCATAGAAATGTGAGAACAGGCGCCACTGAGCCCTAATGGGAAGCAGGAAGGCTTTGTTTGCACAGAATGGCGTTCGCCTGCCGTTTTCCTAATGTGACAGCATGAACCCACGCTCAGAGCCCTGCTTTGGAATCAAACCTCAAAGGCCTTTAATGAAAAAAAATCTAAAAACATTCTGGAGATGCTTGGGGTTTCTACAGAACTCTTGGCTACTTGACTTACTCCATTATGTTTAATGGGCCAAGTTCTCACCTTGTCCTTTCAGGCTAAAGGCCTAATCCGGTGTGAAGTTTGAGCTCTAGTCCCAGATGAGTTTTGTAAAGCGGCAGAGGAAGTGAGGAATTTGTTCCACTGTGTGCTCAGACACCAATGTTTAATTTCCATTTCTTTTTTAAAGTTAGCCTTTTCAGGGATGGAATTTAAGCCATAGACAGGGGTGGGCAAACTTTTTGACTCGAGGGCTACAATGGGTTCTTAAACTGGACCAGAGGGCCGGAACAAAAGCATGGATGGAGTGTTTGTGTAAACTAATATAAATTCAAGTAAACATCATTACATAAAAGGGTACGGTCTTTTTTTTCAATAGTTTTATTCATTTCAAACGGGCCGGATCTGGCCCGCGGGCCGTAGTTTGCGCACGGCTGCTAGCATGTACTGAATGCTGCGTAGAATACAGCAGACTTTTATCTTCTCTGAGCACAGGTGGGATGCTAGAGGCTGGTATGTAAAAGTTCACAATTTACTAGACCTTCATTCACTTATTATTAAGATGCTCTCTGTTTTTGGAGGACTGCACAAGCAAAAAATTATTATGAGTGGGTTTCCCAATTGCACCTTGGGCCTTGCTGCTTCCCCATATCCATCCCAATCTATTCCTAGCCTCCTAGATGTGCGCTTCCATTTGAAACCTTTGGGACTGAAGGTCTTTGCTGGATCACCATCTTCTCTTCAGTGGTTCTAGTCTAGGAAGAACAGGAGAGGGAGTTAAGGTTGGCTGAGTCATGGGTTTTTCATGACTTACTATGTGCCTGGCACAGCTTGCAGCCCTATTATATACTCCATTTCATTGAATCCTTATAGCTATCCTACCATGTAGGGCTATCATCTTTGGGGAAAGATGAGGACGGGGAGACTTAACGGATGTAATCAGAGCAAACCAACAGTGAAGTGACAGATCTAGAGTGTGACTCTAGTCTAGCTGATGCCAAAGCTTGTGACTTGCGTTATTAAGTGCTACCACCTCCCAGCTCTCTGTCTGCCTCATACCAGTTGGAAGATTGCAGTGACGAGGAAAAAACCTGAAGATGTTATTTTCCATTATTGATAGCATTTTAAATAGACACGTAATGTAATTGTAGAATGAAAACCTTAACGTACACATTCAGCTGGTAATGTAGTTCTCTCTGGATGGTGAGGTCACAAGGGGTTTTCTTCTCTTTATACTTTTCTGTACATTTCTAAGATTCATGTATCGAGGATACATCTTTTATAATTAAAAATATATAACACATTATATATTATAAATTTGAACTATGTTTAATACAGTTAAGCCATTTCATGATCTCTGTACAAGAACAGAAAGTTACATGGTATAGCTATCTATATAATAAATCCCTAATATGCAAATCGACTGACCGGTGGAAAGACCAGTTGCTATGACATGCACTGACCACTAGGAGATGACTGGCAGCAGCGATTGGGGGGCAGGACCAGCCAGCGGGTGGTGCCAGGCTGCCAACCAATATGGGTGCCAGCAGGGGCCCCCCAATTGCCCTGCCTGCTGGTTGCCCCACAGATTGGCCCTGATCACTGGCCAGGCCTAGGGACCCTACCCTGTGTATTGGGAATAGTCTCTTAGATTTAAAAATTAAAACCTGGCAAGGCTACTCTAGCACGGAAAAAACAGGATGATGCGGTGATGACATGCATGGACTTTGGCTTGCACATTTTGTGGTAAGCTCTGATTCTGACACTTATAACTGTGTGACAAAGTCAGTTACTTAACTTCTCTCTGCTTCAGTTTTTCCACCCATAAGATGGGGAAAATGGTACTACTGCCTGCCTCAGAAGGATCATGTTATGTACTACTTTTTATAATCAGGGCAAAAAAAATAATGTAGCTGCCCATTGCAATAGCAAGATGCTTTTCACCTGTATGAAAAGTATGGTCACTGGTACATGCAGCATCCCGATTGCAAGAGGGATGTCTGACTGCTGGTTTAGGCCTGACATCCTCCAAGGGGTCCCAGATTGCGAGAGGATGCAGGCCGGGCTGAGGGAACCCCTCTCCCCTGTCCATGAATTTCGTGCCCTGGACCTCTAGTCCTATTATATTCTTTTTAGGAATAATTTCCTCTTGTATGATGTTTATAGCTAGAATAGAACTATAACTTTTTTCATTAGAATAATATTTTAATATTTCAAAACAGTAATGTTACATATATATAGGAAATTATCTAAGAAAGGTACCATATCACATTCTTTCTGTATTCCAGACACTGAACCAAGTGCTAAAGGTACAAAGAGAATATACTTACAATAAATCCACTTCTGTTCTTCCATTTAAATACACTAGAGCCCCCCCCCCAAGCATATTTTGCAATCTTATTTAGAGGATAAATGTTCTTCTAAATAAGAATTAGTGAATAAGAATCCGTTTCCCAACTCTGCAATTGCAAGGCAGTGCTTAAGCATAGCTTTCATAATAAAAGAAATTGTTTGTTATTTGTAGATGATAAACACTAAGGTTTAGAAGTCTTTTAATGGGCACCCAAATGCTATAAATATTAATTATTATTGAATAAAATGATCTGAGTTGGAAATTAGGCTGGCCTGGTAATGGGTGAAGATGTTAGAGGCACTTTCTAAGATGCAATAGATTAGAAGTGTTGATGATTTTGAAATAGTACACAGAAAGACAATTAAAAATTCCATTCAAATGGGATTGTAGCAAAGGAATTACCCTGTAGTTGCCATGTTTCTTAGCATTTTCAGATTTGTCTGGATTCTCAGTTGAGCTGTAGCTCATCTGTCCCATTGCTTGAATTGACTAGAACTCAGTGTTTTGGAGCTGAGCTGATCTTTGGAGAATATCAGTGCCTTCTCATGGTTGGAAGGGTCCAGTTTGACCTACTCTGCATGGTGGTATGAATGCTCTGTACTAGTGTTGAACTTCAGTTTAAGATTACTTAGAAGTGAGAAATGTAGGATTACTTCTGAATTGTTGTTGTCACAGAGAAGGAATATCTTTCTAGGCATCTATATTCCACTGAATATTAAAGCTGACTGAGGATGCAGAATGGCTGAATTAGCAGTAGTTAAAGTGATCACAGGGGATTAGCTACAAGGATTGTATGAACTGCAAGGAAATTAAAATATCCAGATCTCTGC
>NW_006285040.1:1999759-2003825 GCF_000327345.1 Myotis davidii
AGATCTTACAACTGGACTGTAGATATTTGATGCTTATTTAGAAAGTAAAATCATAATATTGCTTTTGACATTTAAATAAATAAGTAACTAAACCTGCCACTCCTTGAAGTGTGGCTCAGAGCATAAATTTTTTATTTAAACTCTTCCATTTATGCTCCACAGAGTCTCATTTTGTCAAATAATGTCACTTTTGTCTATTATAAAATTTTGCTTACTTATATTCAACTTTGTCATAACTGTACCACCTATTCAATATGAAAGCTACTTGTGAAAATATAAGAAAACATGTTTTTTTTCCAAGGGCTTATAATTAACTAGAGGCCCGGTGCATGAATTCATGCACCAGTGAGGTCCCTTAGCCTGGCCTGTGGGATTGGGCTGAAACCAGCTCTCCAACATCCCCTGAGGGGTCGTGGATTGCGAGAGGGCACAGGCCAGGTCGATGGACCCCACTGGTGCATGATAGGGACGCGGAGGTTGGCCAGCCAGGGATGGACCATGGAAGGGCTCCAGAGCATGTCCAGACCATCTAGCTCAGTCCCAAACAGCCAGACCCCAGCAGCTAGCTAACCTACAGGTCGGAGCATCTGCCCCTTTGTGGTCAGTGGACATCATAGCAACTGGTTAACTGGATGACTGTCTGCCTCTTGTGGTCAGTGCAGGTCATAGTGAGCAGTTGAGCAGCCTCAGCATATCATTAGCATATTACACTTTCATTGGTTGAATGGACAACAGGACACGTAGCATATTAGGCTTCTATTATATAGGATATTTTAATATCACTAATCATATAACATCCACTAGGTCTTTTTTTTCACATGTATTATATCTTTTTAGTTTGATAAATTTATGAACCTTCTTTTAGGCTTTGATATGAAAATGTTTGAAAATTTTTAAATATCTATAAATTTTTAAATATGTTTGCTTTTCTTAAGGGTTATTCATTTGAGACTATATGTATTTGTATCCCTTACGTCTTTAGTCTCTACCCATACAAATGTAGATCTTTCGTGCTCATTAGATTAATTTTTCTCCTCTTTTTCTTCTGTATTCTATAAACTAACCTTTCTCTCGATATACTCGCTCTGTAAGTTATGAATTGCCTTTCCATTGACAACAATACACTTTTTAAAAATTTCTGCAGCTGCAACTCACTCAAATTACTTAAATCCATTGAAATCTACTTGGTAATAAAGATATAGTCTTAACTTTTGGCTTCATCATGGAGTCATTTTAATTTTCTTATAGTGTGTGAATTAGAGTTGAGGATGATGGTCACTTGAAGACAGCTATTTAAATATGATTCCCCTTTAAAACCTTTTCTTTCTCTATTTGAATTCATGATTATTAATATCGTCCCCTCACTGTCATCATCACTTATCTTTCAGGTATTCTTAAAGTTTAGGCTAGGTCATATTAAATTCCTGACATCTTACTGTTTCCCTCCTCTCATCTCCTTTTCTAAATTTTATACATGGTTGCTTATATTTATTTATTTTGTTTGTTTTAAACTGAGCACGCAAATGGCTTGGTTCTCAATTTTTTCTCAACATAATATTACTTGTTTTTATTATTTAATAAAAGAATCTTAACTAAACATCATTATTTAGATTACTAGTTTATAAGATGAGCATCAAATGGTTGGTTAGACCACAAAGTAATGGTTTTATTTGATTTCATTCCTTACGCATTTGTTTCCAGTCATTTTGCTATGTTAATTGGTTGGGGTCTACTGTGTATTTAACATCCGTATAGGCAGCAGCAAAAAACAAGGCAGGAAAACCTGACTTTAAAGTAGTTGGACTGGCAGTGTGCTCAGACACTTTCTTCTGCTATTCAGTTTAACAATGAAAGGACTTCCTGCTCCTTATTAGGTTCTTCTCTTTGGAACTTGATCCTATAATCGCTAATGGTAAAGATTTTACCTTTTAAGGTAGTGAATAAGATGCTTACTTAGACATCAAATACCCTTTAAAAGAGATTGACTCCTCATTAATATAGTTATGTACAATGAATGGTTTTTGTTGTGGAAGGAACTTTGAAAGTTTTCTAAAGCTGTCTTTGGCTCAGAGCATGAATGTCTTTAAATTTCTCCATGTATGTTTTACGCAATCAAATCTTATCAAACAATTTTTATAATATGTTGTTTTAAGTATTTTTATTGATAATATTAACTTTCTTTTCCTCTAGATACTAGCAAACTTGAGATATTTGCATTTGTCATTTTCTCTTACTTTTATTCCAACTTGATTCAATTAGTTGCAAATACATGACCAATACAGAAGTCTTTGTTTTCCTGTTCTTTAAACATCTGCCTTCTCCCAGCACTGTTTGTCAGATAGGTAAATTCTTTCATTTGCACAAGTTTATCTTTGCTCATTTTTATTTCCTCTATTTATTGTTGTCTTGCATTTTCTGCTACTATAAATCTTAACATTTTTAGTTATTTCATATTTTTGATAATTTCCCAATTTTTGCAAAAGAGTGTTTTGATCTAGCTTTTATCATTTCTCATGGAGACTTTTGTAATTCTATTTGTATTAGATATTTTTGCTTTGACCTTTCATCATAGTTAACATTTAGAACCCAAATGGCTAAATTTCTTTACATTTTTCCACAAAGATCTTAATTTTAGACTATTTATCAAAGGATGGTATTAGATACTGCTAAAACTTGGGATCCCTTCACCTCATCCCTATAACTTATTTTGAATAGCTCTTAGTCTCTTTTTTTCAGTGAATCTCATTTCATCATGATTTACTCTCACTCTAACATTTTGAGTTTCACTTTTTTCCTTTTTAATACAAATAGTCTTATGTAAATGGAAATACATTTCTAAAAATTGCTTCACTCCTAATTTTGTATCTTTAATAATGTTTTCTTCCCACAAATTTCTTCTTCCCATTTAGACCGGCTACTCTCTTCTCTCTTTTTTACCATACTCACAATGCAAAGTACAAGGGACCAAAAACAGTAGTGATGGAGTAAAAGTCATGGGCCAGTTATCTCCATGCAGAAAACATCATTGTCAGTCCACAGGTTTACCCTTATTCCGACTTCCCCAGGTTGGTATGCTGTTAGTCCCAGGGAGCAATATTCTGTGAGCAATTCGGTATTACCCACGCCGTGAACACACACACACACACTTTTCCAAAAAAGCCCATGTAATGACCTCCTATAAACATGCTTTTGTTTTATTTTATTTACTTTTTTTCTTATGTGTACTTTTTATGAAAAAGAATAGCTAGAGGAATGTCCCATACTGGGTGGCAGCCATCAGAAACACCTTTCTTAAAGTATAACTCGATGGATAGCGTTTAGAGAAATCACAGTAATAAATAAGAACCATGTAAAAAGTGGGGGGAACTAGGGCCTGAGTATGTCAGTGACAGGGAGGACGGCCCTCATGGACAAAGGGGATGTGTTAACCTTTTGCGGTCGTATGTCTGCTCTCAACAACCACAGCAAGTAGCCATACGAATCTTAACTCTGTTCATTCATGTATCAGTTCATAATTTCTCTGAAAGCTCTGACGTGTCTAAGCGACCTTGTCACGAAGCAAAACATTGCCCCGACAAATCGGAGATATCGAAACTCAATATAAACAAACGCGGTCGTTCCACACTCGCCATGCAAAACACCGTGGCGAGTCAGTCGCCTTTTGAGAGTGAAGAAATCGACAAGCTTCGGAGATACTTTGCAGAATTTCAAATAAAGCTTTACAAATTACGTTTAACTGTAATTAGGCATTCTCGCTTGTTAAGATATTTCAAAATAATACTCCAAAATGGCAAAAAGAAAGTTACCGAAAGAAGTGTACTGCGAATCTGAAAGTAACGATGAAGAGTTTTATTTTGGCACCTTGAATACTGACTCTGACGTAGAAAGTGATAACGTTTGTAGTGATTCTACTAGTAGTGACGCAGTTCCATAAAAGAATTAAATCTTTTTTATCCCTCATAATCTTGCATGTTACGTATCACTGCTCTTTCAATGGAAATTAATTCCGACCAGTACAACACCTATGTCCAAATTTAATACGGCCGCAAAGGGTTAAAAATGCTGA
>NW_006285040.1:2003987-2005516 GCF_000327345.1 Myotis davidii
CTAAAGAACACATCCTCAAGAAACTCCACTAGTCCTTCTTCCACAGGTTATCTCAAATTTATCTAAAAATGCTCACATGGTTGATCTTAAGCTGCTCCTTGATGAAATCCTAGAGTTTTTCTCTGTTGACCTACACACTGATTTCAGCCACTGGAAGTAACAAAATGGTTAAACAAAACAAAATGGCACAGCTCAGTGGGCATTGTGTACTTTGGTATCACATGAAGGCTATTCCTATTGAGCCTGTATGTGTTTACATATTTCTCTTCCTGAGGTCACCTCCCCCTCCCCACACACACACTAACAGTAAGTGAGGGGAAAGGATGTGCATCAAGTACATTACTAGATGTTACTTGCCTTTTTGCTTTTATTTTAATTCAATACAGAGAATTTCTGAATTGTTGCTTGAACTTGATTAAACGAAGTCACTAGTAGAATTGTTCTCTTGCCAATCATTTATGGATTAATCCAATATTTATTGACTACTTACTCTGAAAACTTACTGGAACCTAGTGAGCCCTTTGGATCTATAAGCTTCTGTTTTATTGTTTCCTTAAGGAAATCTGGAAATCTTAGACTGAATCTGAGTTTCCTGTTCTCTACATCTTCCTCCTCCCTCATTTTCACCTCTTTGCTATTTCCTTTGGAATTACATTCATGTTTATCCTCAGTACAACAGATATGATATTCCTGTCAATGTCATTCTTTTTTACTAACTTTAATGGATAATAAATCGAAAGATTTCATTCTTTTCTACTAAATGGGATTGCTGAATTTCTGTTTACATCTCATTCTTTTTTGTGTCTGTTTGTTTTTGATTCTAAAATTGTGGGTTTTTTTGTCTTCTGACATCAAATTTCTTGGTAATTATCTGAAGAGTTTTGGTGAACTTCTGACATCAAATTTCTTGGTAATTACCAAATTTCGCTTATATCACCTGCCAAGCAGACACTTTATTTCAAAAAGCTGGGTTGACATGGACTTTTCTGGGCTCAGTAGTGAATGATCTAACTCAGCGCTTCTCCAAGTGTGGTTCACAGACTGGTGCGAGTACGCAAAACATTTGCTACTGGTCCACAAAAAATAAGTAAAGAAATTGAACATAAAGCTTTTGAAACTTTTTTAAAATAAAAAATAGGGTTATTTTATATCTGTTGAATCTAATAGTTAAAAATCTTATATTTCCTGGGCTCAGTAGTGAATGCTGTAACTCAGCGCTCTCCAAGTGTGGTTCACAGACTGGTGCGAGTATGCAAAACATTTGCTACTGGTCCACAAAAATAAGTAAAAAAATTGAACATAAAGCTTTTGAAACTTTTTTTTAAGTAAAAAAAATAGGGGAATTTTACGTCTGTTGAATCTAATAGTTAAAAATCTTATATTTTATATGATGGGTCATTTATTGTGATTTTTTTAAAAGTTTATATACAACATACAGGAAATTTCAAAAAGTGAATAAACTGGTCCTTTACAAAAGATAATTTGAGAAGCATTGGTCGAAATGAGCAACAGAATATTCAGCAGTTAGC
>NW_006285040.1:2005706-2025994 GCF_000327345.1 Myotis davidii
TTTTTGCCTATTTGTTGGGGTTCATGACTTTTAAAAAATATATATTTTATTGATTTTTTACAGAGAGGAAGGGAGAGGAATAGAGAGTTAGAAACATCGATGAGAGGGAAACATCGATCAGCTGCCTCCTGCACACCCCACACTGGGGATGTGCCCGCAACCAAGGTACATGCCCTTGACTGGAATCGAACTTGGACCTTTCAGTCTGTAAGCTGACGCTCTATCAACTGAGCCAAACCGGACAGGGCATGACTATTTTATGAGGTCTCTTAGGAGGGGTCCTACGGCTAGTTAATCTTTTACCTTAGTTTCACAGGAAGCCCCCCACTGTAGCAGATGAAGGACACCACTTTGTTTTCCTTTAGTCATAATGAAAAATGTGTACCTTCTTTATGAATACAGCCCAGGAGATAAATGGAAGGTTCAGAAAGACAGGGCCTTTTCATGAAAGAGATTTCTAGCAGGGTGACAGCTTTGTTAAGAGGAACTAATGATATATTGATTAATGTGAATTGGGCTTAGGGTTATCTTTTTTCCCTTCAGTCAGCTACCATCTTACTCTGACACTTTGGATCTTTTAGTATCGAATTTCTGCTTTGGAGCAAAATTCTACCCTATAAGAGTCATTTCAGTTATATTTATCTGACATAGATAAGATACAGACCCTGTTGGATCATGATCTTTGTCATCTATAGTGATCCACAGAATCAGCCAACTTCAGCAATATATAACCTTATCCATTATGATTTAGCTTGAGGAATATGCCGTCACCATTTACAAAAAAAAATGTAAACCTTTTCTGAGTCTAAATAAAACTTTCCCTGAAGACATACCAATAGGCATAAATGTATGCCAAGTAAATGCTCTCAGCTAGAAGCAGTGACAGTGAAATGTGAAAGGGCTGAATCTGAAAACCCTCGGCCTGTGGAAATCTATTGCTGTACCTGCCCATGAATTTTTCTGGGGAATAAGATCCTCTGTCTTTAACAGCCTTTCAGTACACCTGCCATCTCTTTCTCCCAAACACAGATGCAGTTAACTATTAAACAAGAAGCCAATAAAATTAAATGGAGTCTAATATTATGAATGTGTCAAAGTTGCCAACCTGTTTTGTTCATATTGGTTTCTTTTTGATTCTTGAACACTTTTTTTAGCATTTTAGATGTCACAGGAATTTTTCCCCTGCTCCTGAATAGCTGTCCTTGCTGATATTCAGAGCTGTCATCTTCAACTCTTTACCTGACATTGCAACATTAATCTGTATTTAACACAGTGGAAGGTAGGGACTTTCAACTTGTCTCGATAATGCAGCAGGATAGTGATGAATGATGAAAACAAAATGGTGTGCTAAATTGAAGGTACATTCCATTCAGCATAAAAAATTTTATTAACTTATTGTGAGTCTATACAATCTTAAGTTAAGAAAGACAATTAAATAGTAAATAAACTCTGAAAGGATTTAATCCAATTATATTCTCTTGACATTACTCATCTCTGTCAAAATGATTTGAAAAAGCAAATGAAAGGACATTACCAAAATGTTCTTATATCAATAATATTAGTGGATATTAAATTCAGATTTATAAGAGACTTTCAATTAATTCATCTCTGCATCTGTGTAACTCTCCTCACTTGAACATAAAACTCGCATTCCATGTAAATAACATTGTAGTAAAGAAAGAAAAACAGGTGACATCTTTTCATTGAAACAAATAGTTTTCTTTAAACACAAAGAAGCCCCTTGATTTGGGGGTGGGTTTGTGATCTGGGAAACACTGAAAGAGAATCCCAACGTGAATGAACACCCCTGAGCCCTATGTGGTCGGAAACAAGAGGAGCGGAAGCTTCAGTGCTTGCCAGAAAAGTTTCCTGGGATGTTTTAATTTAAAAGGCATGCTTAGTGCATGTGAATGAGAGGAGTATCTTGCAGCCATTAGGGTTCCTTGGCAGTCATCGACTCTGTCAATATTAAACTTCTCTGTGCATTGACATCGGGGATGGAAGCTGTTGGGCACCAGGGTGGCCTGCCTGCAACCATTGAAAACAACTGGGTCACATATTCAAAGCCTGGGCATTGCCATTTCTGTGGCTCAGCAGGGCTTTCCAGGATGCTCACCACCCCACTGTCTTTATTATTCTACCTTCTTAAAGCACATTCTTTATGGCTGGCATGCTGTAGCATACTTGCTCACCACTACCATTGGCAAGCTGTTGCAGCCCAGCCTAGGACTTTTCTCAGAGTCCTGATGATCCTTAGCAAGCTTTTATAAAGTGTAAGTACCAGAAGAATTTCTCCCCTCTCCCCCTAAAGTGGTCTTGTGGATTTTGTGGCAACCTGCTTACAAAAACTTGGTTTAGTCTCTTGTTATTTTATTTATAGTCACCGGTCAGCATCTCAGATCTTGTTAATAGTTTCTGCATCTTTAAAAATGCACTTTTTTTGTTTCTTATTTTTCAGTACCAAATCAGGTTAATATATCTCTAGGTCTTTCCTTCAGTATTCTAACATGATGACCAAACCAAAGGCATACCATATTTGAAGCTCATATTTTCTTAACAATACGTTGATAAGCAATTTAATTCAGGCAAAATACATTCTTCTGTATGGCTTTACATAACTCACATTACCCTCACGTTTCCATTTGAAAGCATATTTTATTTATTTATTAAAAGAAAAATAGATTCTTTATTTTAAACTATTAGACTTTGACCAGAGATTATATCCTTGTTGTGAAATACATTAATAAATTCAAAAGAACATAGTTTTTTAAAATGTTAAATCTAGAAAAAAACTTTCTGAATTAAAGTGTAGACAGAAGGTGGAGATTTACTTATCGATTACAGTATCCTGGGGTCAAGACTGACCCTCTCTTTTTAGCTAAGTCAAATGAAAAGATCAAAAGAGTATAATGATTAACTTTTTAAGATTTGCTCCTCACAAATACACAAAACGATAAGTATGAATTAAGTTTATAGATTTAGCATGATTAGACCTCTGCAATGCCCAAATAATTGTTTAGTTAAGAAAAGAAAGTCTAGTAGAGTCCAGCAAACAAGATAAAAATAGTACTTGATTAGATTATTAATGATTTTCTGATTTTGACTTATTTAGCTATAAATTTTGCTGACAAAGAGCAACATGGGAATATATAGAATTGTAAAAGAATGAAACAATATGTTTATGGATTTTAGGTTATAATTTTGAACATAGATTTTTCCCCCCAATAGAAACTAAGCCATATATATATATGGTGTTTGGTTACTCTGAGAGTCTTGAGAATCTTATTTAATTTAAAAGGCACTTAAAGTCACTGGAGGTACCAATAATACCACTAATACCAAACTGTCACTTTTGACAGCACTTTACTTTGAAACAGCCTAATTTCCACTGGAGTTTTAGGAGCCAATCTCCCTTGCAGAAAGTGTGAGCTGAAAGACTACCTCTCGTCCAATCTTATTTATAAGTGAGGAAAATGTTCCTTAGAGAGGTAAACCTTCCTCAGGAGAACTGGTTATTAGTGACAGAAAGCTGCATTTGCCCGTTTTCCAGCTTAGTGTTTTTGCTACTGTATTAGACAGCTAAGCACTACCTGAACTGAATTGTATCGATTGTTTTCCACAACGTTTTGTGTGGTAGAGAGCATGATTTTTTTTTTGAGACATAAAATACTTCCAAGGCTAAAGTACATCAAAGCTCTATGGTAATTAACAAATATTTCTTAAGGAACATTTATTTATTGCTTATTGTGTGCCAGGATCTGTGAAGGTAAAGAATAGAAATACAAGTAAGATCCTTTCCTACCCCGTCAAGTTGAGAATCCTTGTCTTGAGATTTGAGAAGAATGAAATTGCCTAAAATACTGCACACTTCACGTCAATAGAAGGAGCTTTTTATCTCCTTAATGTTGTATCCAATTAAACTTACAATGTGTTTCCAAATGTGATTTCTTCTTCTTCTTTTTTTATATCCTCTTGATTATTTAGACTTGACTTATACAAAAATGGAATAGAATGGGTTTTCTCCTTTACATGGCTCTGTTGACCATTTTCTGTAATCCAGCAAAATGGGGTAGAGGAGTATACAATACTGTAGGGATAATATTTTTCTTTTCTTTTTTTAAATTAAATTCACTGGGGTGACATTGATTAATAAAATTATATAGGTTTTAAGTGTACAATTCTATGACACATCATTTGTATATTGCACTGGGTGTTTATCACCCAACGCCAGATCTTCTTTAGTCATCATATATTTGTTCCCCTTTATCATGTACTGCCTCCCTTCACGCCCCTTTCTCTCTGGTAACCCACCATATTGTTGTCTGTGTCTACAAGTTTTTGTTTATTGTCTTGTTTGTTCATTTGTTGCTTTTAGTTTTATATCTCACATACGACTGAAATCATATTGTTCTTGACTTTCTGTCTGACTTATTTCACTTAGCATTATATTTTTAAACAATCAGTAATATTTTGTCAGTTATATCAGGTTATCTCTTTTCTTTGCATATTTAATTGAATCTTTTGCAATATGTAAAAATTTTTAATCTATTCCCAATGGCCATCTTTTTCAGGATTTTCTGTTAGTATAAATAACAAGTAATAGGAATTCATTTGGAAATGTGAAACAGAAAAAGATAACTGATATTCTCCCACCAAACCAAAATTGAGTTTTAAACAAGGCCCCTAGAAAAAAGAATTAAAAAAATATCACTTATTCCTCTGTCTCTGATTCTGGATAAACAGGTTAGAATAATCCTTTGGATGGTAATTTAATGTCACACTCAACTTAAAAAAAAAACATAGCATGGTTATAGTTATCTCTTAAGTTAATCACTTAATATATTTTCCAAATTCCAAGAGCAAATGACAGTTAAAATAAGTTCTTAGCTATATTCAATGTTAAAACCTTCACTCAAGCAATTTTCTTCCAGATATATTTTATATTTATACTTCTCTAATGACAACTGTGAATTAATCTTAACTTGAAAAAATTAGTAGCTATTTCTACAGACATCAATTAACTTGTCCACATTAATTAATTGACTAGCTTTTAATCAGGTATAAATGTGTTGTTTAACCATAATGTTGAGTAAGAAAACTATAAAATTAGAAGGCAAAACTGGATTCCTCTAAGCCCAACTGTCAACTGGAGTTTAACTTTTGTGGGAACCAGAATCTTCTTGACATGCCATATGATTTCACTTATATGTGGAATCTATTGAACAAAATAAACCTACAAAACAGAAGCAGATTCATAGATACGGAAAACAGACTGACAGCTGTCAGAAGGGTGGGGGTAGAGGGCTGGGTGAAAAAAGTGAAAGGATTAAGCAAAAACAAACAAACAAACACTCCTCATAGACACAGACAACAGTATGGTAATTACCAGAGGGAAAGGAGGGTGTGGGGAGGCAGAAGAGCATAAAGAGGGAATAAATGGTGACAAAAGGAGACTTGTACACTTGAAACCTATATAATTTTATTAACTAATGTCACCCCAATAAATTCAATTAAAATTTAAAAAAAGATTTGTTGGATTATGATTCCTTTGTCTTAATTTTACTATTAAAAGCTCTAGAACAGTAGAACATCTATCTTCTCTCTACAGCTAATATATTGTGTCCTGGAATTCCCCAAATAGGCCACCAAAATGACCTATTCATCAAGCTAGGAAGACCATTACTCTGACAAGTCTTAGTAATTACTTGAATGCAGGAGGCCCTGGATGATACATGTTCACTGTTTATAGGTGGTTTAAGGCATATGTTTCCATATGGGTGGGGGTAGTCAGAGCCTGACAGCTCGTGCACATTTTGAGATGTGATAGTTTAAAGTTGGTGGACACAGACAGGAGAGGGTTTTAAAATAAACCTTGCAGATTAAACAGGTGTTTGATAAGCCCAGTTGAGCAATCTGTTGTTCTGCAAAGGGGCTATGATCCTGATGAGGCTTTGTTGAATAGATTAGATAAATAGATTTTCAGAAAGTTTCTGAAATAAGCAATACAATTATTTGTAATTTCATCTCCTTGGGAAAGATGTTTCTTAAATAATAATAGTAAATTTGTAGTAGAAGTGTAGATCTAAGTTCTATGGCTGTATATATAGTTATGGCTTTCAAGTAATTATTGCCATAAATATATAAATTGCTATCAATAGACATGAAGGTATTTTCTAACTAGCTGATTACTATCTAATAGTTTTCATTACTAATAGAAATCATCTAATAAGATCTATACCAGTTTTGTATAGTGAGCTATGTTAATCAAAAGAAATAATAAAGAATAACCCTGTAACTACCCATAGGATTTGCTGTGGTGTGCCTATAGATATGTGTTCAAATTCTAAACAGGTCAAGGAATTTACTTTTTTTTTTTTTTTTTACCACCCATTAGAATCTTTTAGCATAACATTTTTAAATGAAGGATTATCCTTGTACATAGCTTAAAGAAATAAAGGAATACTCTTTTCCCCATGTTAAAAAACTGAAGACAGGGAGGTGGCAGGATAAGACGTGGGTATAATATAAATCTCCAGTTATTTTAAGCAGTGAGCAGCAGCGCTTCAGCAAGCCCGGACTTAATGTTAGTACTGTACTACCTGTAGCAACTTCGCCATGTTTGCTTAAAGCCTGATGGATGGCTCTGACCCCTTCTCTTTTCTCCTGCTCTGTGCTCATAGCTATAAGTGATCTATTAGTTTCTCCCTGGCATAGTAAAAGCTTTCAAAAACCTACTTACTTTTTCATTGGTCAGAGTTTAAATGCCTTTACAAAACAAAATAAAAAATCCCTTCTGATCATTTATCTTCCTGCAGTTTGAATTGCATAATACCTTTCCAGTTTCTTTCTGTGGCTTGCTCCTGACTATACATTCAGGGGCAACATGTTTCTCTCAAATCTTGTTATGAATATTTTTACTTACATTATCTCAAGTATATAGCCAGAATATACTAGCGGCTAAAACACCTAAGCTATATTTATAGCCAGAAAATGAGTTGAAATGTTGAGGGAATATTTTAAATTAAATAATGGAAGCCAATATGTCCTTTCCTCTCTAATTTAGTTTCAAAATCCAGTTCTTGTCTCAGTTTTTCACTCAGTTTATGAGAGTGAAAGCACATTGAAACTTGAAGCTCTAATTTTTCAAAATGCTTTTAAATGAGAAAAATTTATGTTACTAAAAAAGTGAAGCCCAGACAGTGTGGGTCAGTGGTTAAGCATTGGCCCAGGAGCCAAGCGTTCACCAGTTCAATTCTAGGTCTGAGCACATGCCCTGGTTTCAGGCTCGATCCCCAGTAGGGGGTGTGTGGGAGGCAGCCTTCTCTCTCATTGATGTTTCTATCTCTCTATCACTCTTCCTTCCCTCTCTCTAACATCAATAAAAAAAACAAACACATATTTAAAAAAAAAGTCACCTTTAAATAAAGTGAAGTGCCTATACCCTCCATTCATTTATTCCTTTACTTTTTAACATTCTGCACCATAATAAAACACACCTTTATCCTGGAAAAACCAAAGGTAAAACACAGAAAAACTGGATATATAATTATAAAAATTAGTTTTTATTCCATTATCTGTACAAGAGCTTCACTCACCCACATATTTTATATAATGGAAATATTTCCATTTATTTATAGTTCACTACAGACTTTTTTCTTGGTATCTTTTTTTTTATTATTTTTAAAACTATCTATGGCAGAATAAAGCTGCTTAGTTAGATTAGGAGAGCGTATGATTCAAAAGATCTGAATTCCAGTTCCAGATCTGTTATGTCTCAGATATGTGAGATTGAATATGTAACTTTATTTCGCGATCCCATTTTATCATAGTAACCAGAATAGTTACAGACACTTAATTGGCTGGCTGTGAGGTTAAAAATAAGCACCAGTGCTGTTCCTTCTGTCCTGGAGACGTGGTCTCTGTTACAGCGTGTGGCGTGTAGTAGGTGCTCAGTTACGGCTGAAGAGACAGAAAATGCACTGCAGCCTGTGATCTATGGAAACATTCCCTTGACAAACATGTTGAATGTCAGAGGTGTAGGGTTTCAGAGTTTGTATCTTGTGACTCCCATATGTAACTGGTGGTGAAAGTGAAGTCCGGAGAAATCAGGACACTTGCTCCGAAGAATTTACCTGGTTAGTGGCAGAACTAGGACCAGAACTTATCTCCTGATGTGTGGGCTGTTGTCTCTTATATTAATCATATGTCCATGTCATCCATGAAAATTGCATTTTATTTTGCAAGTCATTAATGACAGAACTAAAAAAATCATTCAGAACAAACATTCTTCTAATCATTTAGTCTATTCAAAGTGGGCGAACATCCATTCCGCAATAACACGTTAACATTAGTCAAAGGATTACAGATAATGAAGACTCCACTTGCACATCACCTTATTTAGTTACTTACACAACAACCATTTAGAGCATTTTCAACCTTTTTCCTCTCACACAAACTATTACTAAAATTCTGCGGCATACCACAGAATATATTTCATTTTTTGCCAATCTGACCAAAACCAAATGGGTATAATTTTGATTCATTCACAGTGGACTGCTATTTTTTTTTTGTATTGGCTGTTTAGTTCAGTGCCCCTGACTAAATAGTCAGGTATTTCATATTTTAACAATTCTTGGTGGCCTATCAGTTGAAAATTGCTGATTTAGAGAATACCCCTCCTATGTTTAGGTAACATTGGGCCCAGGGAATTCCCCCGAATAAAGTATTAGCCCTTTAGCTGTCAGACACATAAACAAATGACCACCGCATTCTAGTCAGGGTTCTAAAGGAGGTGAGGGGTTGCTAAAGAGTGTAAGTAAGATTATGAAAGAGGTAGGGTTCTTCCAGATTGGTAGAGCAAAGGGCAACATTTCAGTTAGAAAGGGTAAGGAGCAGGGGCAAAGCCAGAGAAGAACACATCAATGTAAAACACCGAACAAACTGAATAGTTTCGGTTGGATGGAGCTTAGCCTTTGAATGGACAGGCAGTGGGGTGCAAAGCTGACCAGGTGGACAGAGGCGGATCCCAGGAGTGCCTACTATTCCATGCAAGGAATTCAGTCTTAACTATGTGGCTTTAGACTTCAATGTATGTTTCCAACAATGAAGCTGTGGAAAATACCAAACTATCTACCTGAAATTTAGTACAGTTATATGATAGTTGTTAATATATTCAATATATATTTATCATGCTTTTCCGTAGTAATTTGAACAGTATCTCTTCACAACTCGTAGGACTCATAGAGAAACATTATTAGACTGAGCACAGTAGAAAAACTACTAAGAAATTAACCTTTGACCTAAGTTACCACCATTCCTGCCCACAGGGAAAACTCTTGCAGATACGCATTTAAATATGATTAAAGTATTCATTGTTCAGTGGAATATAACTATGCAAGAATCTTTATTTTTTAATTGTAAGACATGGGTAGAAATGTTTCACGTATACTTTTTGGGTTGGGGGATATTCCTTGCAGATGTCATCCCCTTAGTGCAGTGATGGGGAACCTATGATACGCGTGTCAGAGGTGACACGCAAATTCATTTTTTTGGTTGATTTTTCTTTGTTAAATGGCATTTAAATATATAAAATAAATATCAAGAATATAACTCTTTGTTTTACTATGGTTGCAAATATTAAAAAAATTCTATATGTGACACGGCACCAGAGTTAGGTTAGGGTTTTTCAAGATGCTGACACGCCGAGCTCAAAAGGTTCGCCATCACTGCCTTAGTGGATCAACAGTGACACCAGCATCAGTGAACAAGCCCAGCACAGGGGCCTGGGTGAAATGGCACAGATATCCTTGCACTCCCTTAAATCTGCAATGCAGCTTTTCTCCTCTGTTTTCTACTCTGCAGATAAAATTACAAAAACCAATTTCCTGTTATTATTTAAATTAATATTCTCTTCTGGTACATGACTCAAAGTGGCACCCAGGAATTCGCTGCCTAAGGAAAGAAGGAAAAACATTTGAAAATTAATGACATTATTGTCTAGTATAAAGGTAACTGAAAAGCAAAGTTGTTTACATAAAAATGGGCATTTGAAGAGAAGAAAAACATTAAGCAGTAATAAAACCCAAGATGCATCTGTTCTTTATTTTTCCTTTTGAATGTGTTAGCCCCACCAATTTCAACGCTGAAAGTAACTTTTCCAGGATGTTTATCCTCCCTACCCCCCGAACAAGACTTTAACTGGGAAGATGTAGAAACACTAACAATGAGAAAAAAATATTTATTTATCAGGGCTTTAGAAATGCTTAGAAACCTGAGGTGGTTGCCTGAGTGGTCTAGTCTTTTAAAGTCTGGTTTTAGGTTAATGGTGAGAAGATAAACTCAGATACACCTTGTGGAGTTTCACCTGCATCTTTAGAGCATCATGAGGGGGAAAGAATATATAATTGTGCTGTTTCAAATATGCATTAAATCTGATTTATTTTTTCAATAAGTCTTTCAAAATTGTGTCATTTTCATTGGGATGGGACTTCCGTGTCCCACTCTTGTCTGGGCCCAGTAAACACAAAACAACAACACTGAGCCTAAGATTCCCCGATCAATCTCTGGATCCATTTTCTCAAGCCCTTTTCTCCCATGGACAGTGTTTCTGGTCCTGGCAATCGAGGTGAAGAAGCATGTTAGCAGAGGGGTGCACTGCTGGGCGTTGGAGACTGGGAATGCAGGAAGCCCCAGCTGTCCCAGTTTCCCTCCAGTGCATGGAGAGGGGCTGCCCCTGTTCTTGCTGGGAGTCCTCCAGCCCTGGAGGTCAGGAAACCAGAACCTCAGTTCTCCCTGTCCCTGAAAGCTTCATCTCTGAATCCAGACAAACTCTGGGAGAATCTCCCTCTTAGAGATGTCCTCAGGATGGCATGAAAGCAATCTTTAAACTTACACATTCAGTCAACACCATGTTATTACCAAGGGTTAAAAAGCCATAACAAGATTTCTCAAATAATCTTCCAAGAATTGTGGGTGGGACGGGTCCAGCCATTAAAAACAAACAAAAGCAGAGCAAAGCTATGGATTGCCCTAAGACAAGTCAGAAAAGTGTTCAGATGCAGATCTTTAATTTTACTCTTAGGATCAGATGAACTGGGTGACCCTAGAGGAAACGTTGGTCCATCGGACTTCTGCATCCCCATAGTGGCTTGGGTTTAGGCAGCTGTTCCCTCTCCAGCAGACACCCGTGTTTCCTTCATGGGATTCAAGGGGCTCGTCAAGCTACCACCCAGGAGCTGCAGAGGCCTGGGAAAGTGATTTCATTCCTTTTCTGAACAACAAACATGATTCTCTAAAAGTGACCTTTCATGTGTTTCTTTGCTACCTCTGAAGCAGAGGCTGGATGTTAACAAGGTCTAGATCAAGTCTTTGTAAAAGTGCTTTTGTCTCTGTAATGCCTATGAGAGCCAGGCAGTGCCCATACTAACTTTCTGAAGCATGGTGCCATGCAGTCTTTGGAGTCCCTCTTTAAACTTGCAAGTTTATGTGAAAAATTCTCTAATGTCTATATATTTTCAAAGGAAGGCGGGGGTGGGGGAGGGGGAAGGAAGAGGCAGAGAGATGGGGAAAGTTGCAAATTAACCAAAAAAAAAAAAAAAATGACCAGCATGTCACTTGTGATTTTGATTCCTGCCAGTCTGGCTAACATCTCAACTTTTGAAAAACACTCAATGGAAACTTTTTTTTTTTTAATAAGTCATGAGAAATGAGAGAATAGGAGACGGTTATCTACAGAGTGTAAAGCACATTTTCCTTGGTGCTGAATTTTAGCCTGGAATGAATTTTTATGACCACATTATGAACCTCTGAAAATAGAGTTTAGTGGAAGTGCCGAAATGGCCTTCAATATATTTTACTGGCAAATGTGCTCCTGGAAGGATTTTTGTAAAGGTAAAGATATTAATTTTATGCAATCCATATGGATGTGTGTTTTAAAACATTTGAGGGGTTACTTATTTTCAGCATAACTGGCACATAATCAAAGATAGAACAGAATGATTTGAAGAGTTTTTCAAGAAGAAATTGCACATGCTGTCTGTCAAAGGTTCTGCATAATTCATTTCATTCTAATAACGTGGCACGTTCCGCTCCTTACAGTATAAGCGCTGGGGAAGATAGATCAGTCTGCTGTAGTTCCAGAAGTTCCTCCTCAGAGACCAATACCCATTTCATTTTCTGTGGAAAGTGTTCAATCAAAGTGGGGGAAAAAGTTTCATTCCCCATCAGGATGCATGTGGTTCTAAATCCAACAATTGATTTGAGAATTTAGAAATAACAGAAATGGATTTTTCCACTAAACAATATCATTCTTATTGAGTGATATTTGAGAGAATAATAAAAAGTTATCATATCGCCCTCTCTGGTTTGGCTCAGTGGATAGAGCGTCGGCCCGCAGACTGAAGAGTCCCAGGTTCGATTCCGGTCAAGGGCATGAACCTTGGTTGTGGGCACATCCCCAGTTGGGAGTGTGCAGGAGGCAGCTGATCGATGTTTCTTCTCTCATTGATGTTTCTAACTTTCTATCCCTCCCCCTCTCCCTTTTTCTCTTTATAAAAAAAATCAATACAACAAAATATATTTTAAAAAAAGTTATATGTATAATGTATTTTAACACAGGACTGGCATTTTGCAGATTATTATTATAACTAAAGGTCTGGTGCACAACGTTTGTGCATGGGGGCGGGGGGTGATCCTTCAGTCCGGCCTGTGCCCTCTCACAGTCTGGAACCCCTCTGGGGATGTCCGTCTGCTGGCTTAGACCCGCTCCCCGGAGGGGTCCTTAGTTCTGCTGCAGAGTCCAGAGAAGCTCCTGCCACTGCCTCTGCGCTCACCAGCTGTGAGCCTGGCTTCTGGCTAAATGGCGCTCTCTTGTGGCAGTGCACTGACACCAGGGGCAGCTCCTGCATTGAGCATCCGCCTCCTGGTAGTCAGTGCACATCATAGCAACTGGTCGTTCTGTCATTTCATCATTTGCATATTAGGCTTTTATTATATAGGATGAGGTTTAATTAAATTTTGAATAAAAACAACTATAGATATCAGATTTTTCTAAAATTTATGGTAGTTTAGACTTATTTGGCCATGTTACTATTGGGAAACCTTCAAACTTTTTGCAAGTTCTATTGCCACTAAGACAAGAGATGCCAACTGAGAAAAAGTATAGCTGGAGGAAATAAACAATTTCTGTAGGAACTTTAGAAGCACATTTTGATTTGGATACTTTTGAACTTGGATGCAAAAGGAAGGAAAGGAGGGAGGGAGAAGGAAGGAGGGAAGGAAGGAAGGAGGGCAGGGGAAGAAAAATTAATTATTTAGAAAGATTATGGGAAAAGTGTTTAGAACAGTGGTTCTCAACCTTCCTAATGCCGCGACACTTTAATACAGTTCCTCATGTTGTGATGACCCCCCATTTCATTGTTACAAATTGAACATAATTAAAGCATAGTGATTAATTACAAAATCAATATGTAATTATATATGTGTTTTCTGATGGTCTTAGGCGACCCCTGTGAAAGGGTCATTCAACCCCCAAAGGGGTCGCAACCCACAGGTTGAGAACCGCTGGTTTAGAAGGTTACTGGAAAAAGAGAAACTTTTTTAAAAGATATATTTTTTATTGATTTCAGAGATGAAGGG
Source organism: Myotis davidii (assembly GCF_000327345.1). Lineage (NCBI taxonomy): Eukaryota > Metazoa > Chordata > Mammalia > Chiroptera > Vespertilionidae > Myotis > Myotis davidii. Next base: position 2,019,342 of record NW_006285040.1, read on the forward strand.
AGAGGGAGAGATAGAAATATCAATGATGAGAGAGAATCACTGATAGGCTGCCTCTTGCTCACCCCACACAGGATTGAGCCAGCAACTTAGGTATGTGCCCTGACCGTGAATCGAACCATGACCTCTTGGTTCATAGGTCGACACTTACCACTAAGCCACACCTGCTGGGCCAAACTCTTTTAGATAGCCATCTCCTATAGAGTATGGTCCCACGTGACTTTGCCCTTATCATTCCACACTCTGTTTTGTATTCTGGGTACCAAGCTTTAGGAGGGATAATGACATAGTAGGGATATTATTGAAAAATAGGAAGTAGGAGGACAATTGTTTCTAGTTAAGCCACATGGATTGATACTCAAAACAAATAAGAACTGTTTAATAGTTAGAGCTCTTTGAAGATGAAATATGTCACCTCGTAAACTAGTGGGCACTTGCCACTTACCAGAGGCTTTAAAGAGAAACGGAGGGACTTTTAGTAAAAATTAATTAATCATGTGGAATGCTAAACCAGATACTTCTTTGCAGTCTTTCTGACTGTAACAGACTACCTATCTTTGAGGTAGTGGTGTCTTCAGAATCACTCTTTACTGGGGAGAGTACATGGGTGGAATATGTCAATACCAACATGTCCTGAGTCATTGATCTTCCCATGCTTAATGCTTGAGCCTTGCATGGAAATGAACAGGACCTTGGAGAATAAGGTGTTTTGCCCACTTCAGAAAATCACTTAAGGAAACATTAAGTATATTTCCCTTCACCTTCTACTCTACTCTTCTTTGTGGGGAAAGAGAATATTAAAATGAGACAATGTGGGAAGAAAAGAAATGTGACTTATAGCAAGGGATCTTTGAGGAGGAGAATTATCTGGGTCACTAATTCAAACTGTTTTTGTTGCCTGTTGTCCTGGATGTCAAGCCTACCTGTTACAAACCTGAGGCTCAGTACGTTTTCAACTCAGCTTTGAACTAATGTGCCCTTTGGTGTGTGGGCAATGAGTTTCCAGCGACAATTTGCCACCTTGATAAACAGGGTTGGTATGAGAATTTGGTGTGATAATAGAAATAAAGTGTTCACTACTGACTTACAGCCACTTAATAATTTCTGTTACCATTGTTATAAAAGTTATCATTATTCATCTATACAATCTTTAAGCAAGTGTCTCTTTTTTACAGTGATGTCAACATTAACAGTAGCTTCCATTAACATGTGTGCTTTTAAAACATTTGGTGCTTGGTTCTACTTGATACCAATTAAATCATAATCCATGGCTGCCTGCAGGGACAGGGGCAAGTCTTTAGTACTCATTTGTCAAGGTGAATCTAACATGCAATATCAAGATTCACTGTACTGCTATTGGATGAATTGTAAATAAAGCCAAATACCTAATTATAGAAAAATGATTGACTGGTTTACTGTAAAATTACCTAGAAATATATGATCGCTAATTTATGTCATTGCAAGAAATGGATATGAAGGAAGAGCGAACAGAATGATTTATCAGTTTCCCATTCTTCCTGAAATATTTACATCTAGAAAGGAATCTCAATGGTGGTTTTTCTGAACCAGACATAATACAACAAACCAAACTGTTTCAATGAATGAGATCTGCACTGTTGGAATTAGTAATATATTGGGCTAGTTTGTGATTTCAGCCAAAAGAAGATGCTTCATATGAAGGATTAATTCTCCTAAAATAAGTATAAAAACAGACCCAAAAATGTCAAAATGGAACCATTTGTTAGTGTGTAACAAGAAGGAATTCTGAGAAGGTGACAACTTCTCTCAAGTCATTGAATCTTTGTCACATATTTTGGAACCAAAATAATCAGAAGTTGTAATATGACAGACCACGTTGGCTAATTCAGAAGCAACAATTTTATGAGGAGAGATATACTTCTAATACTGACATCCAGAAATTGGTGTATAATTTAGTATGTAATTGAAATATGATATTAAATTTATTAATAACCAACTAGGATATGAATAGTGAAGTAGTTGCTACTGAAAATAAAGATGATGTTATGTGATAATATGACTGATATTTAGCATAGTTCATTGGTATATAATACATGTCCCTATGTCAGAATTGTGATATTTTTTCAAAAGTAATAGTTATATTTCTTCTCAGCCTGCATCAGTGTGCACCCTTGGTCTCTACTCACCCAAATAATGCTTGCTACTAGAAATGGGTAATGAGGAGTAGGGATTTTGTGGTTTGAAGCAGGCTCCCTGCAGAATTTCTTTGAACTACTGAAACCCTGCTACGTGCTGTGTCTTTTTTGTTCTTAGCAGTTTAGCACAAACATTGCCTTTCAATGTGACTACATGTTCAAAGCAAAACATAAAATTGTGTTAGCTTAAAGGACTCATTAATTTCCTTTGTACTCCAAATCCTTTGCATTAACAAATGCGATATGCTGATTCTGTATTCAAACTTATTCCATTTTGGTTTCTATTAACTTCAAAGGAAACCTGAAAAAAATGTAAGAGAATTAAATTCCTGTGTTGAAAAATTAATACATTACTGACAACTGACCCACTTTTTACTTCTCTATTTTATGAAATTTTAATGTTTTTTTTTCTTGTTCCAGGGTATTGCTCCCTTAAAGATTAAACCTCCCAACCTATTAAGTCAGAGTATTTCTGTGAATGCTTGTGATATGGTTGTCTTAATATCACCTTAAGAATGCTGATTGTCATCCTAATGTGTGTGTGACTAGGTATTAAACATAAATATATTTTATATCTAAAATGATAAACTAAATATAAGAATTAGTTAAATCAAAAGGATTTTAAATTATATTTCTGCTCTTATAAATCTATTCCTTTAAATAATTTGTTATCATTCATCTTATTGGGAATTGTCAATGTGTATAAATACTGGGCCTAAACTTCTATGATTTGAAAAAATATATATATTTTTTTCAATATTATCTCTCACTGATAGAAGTAACCAGATTATGGAGAAGAAGATGCTAGTCAACAGGACTGCATGAAGGAAGAGAGTATGACAGAGTAAAGAAGCAAGAGGAATGTGTGTGAGCATGTGTGGGTGGTGTGTGTGCGGGTGAGCAAGGGACAGATAGATCAGGAGTCCCAGGGACTGGCAGATCAGACTTGACTAGATGGGGAGCCCTTGCTACTGCCATGGGCACCCCCACACCAAATCAGCTTTGGTGAGGAAAGCATGCCCTCTTGTAGAGGGGAGCAAAGGAGGCCAGGAGTGCTGCCACACCAACATCCAGGTTGACCTCGGACAGCAACCCCAGACCTGTGCAAGGAGCCACTTGCCAGCCATAACCTGCGTGAAACCACCATTGTGCTCTGGCAGTGAGCAGCGTGGTACCGCAACATGGGTCCCAGATGTTTGTAGTGAGAGCGCAACAGACAGACCTCCAGAGTTGAACCTCTTAACTGGAGCCCTAACCCAGCGTCCAAGGATTCTACACTTCAGGTCCTTGTGCTGTGAGTGCAAGCCGCGGGTTCCCCACTCTCCGCTTCATCCCTAATCCCAATACAGAACCTCAGCCAGGTGTGTCCTACTGAGCTCACTCTGCTGCCAGTTCAGGCAGAGCCCTTGCTGAGCCAGTGCCCAACCACCGGCATAGACTGAGTGTGCTCCTCTGGCAGACAGTGCCCTTACAGGGTGAGCACCCCGACAAAGACAGAGGTTGCTCTGCTACCATCACAGACAGACCCTTTGGCTGGGGCACACGCCGCTCCAGCACACACACAGCTGCAGCCCAGTGTGTACTACGCACCCCGCAGAGGTAGAGCCTTTGAGCTGGTGGGTGTTCTGCCACCAGCACAGAAAGAGCCATCAGCTGGTGCACACCCCACGCCCAGCACAAACAGAGCTATCACCTGGCACATGCCCTACCCACAGTCCAGGCCAGAGTTGCTGATATGACCTGGTATGCCAAACCACAGATCACAGATTCCATGCTGCATGTGCACTGCCAGAGGGTCCTAGGGCACCATCCTGACTTAGGGGCTGGAGCAGCCCAGTGAATTGCATGCTAGAGGATTCTGGGCCCTCACAGAGATTCACACACGAGAGGTACTGTGTACACGCTCCCAACAACCCTGAGAAATGGATAATTGAGGGACCAGAAGTGTAGGAAAAGGGGAGTACAGCATAGAACAGAGACAGTAAAGGTGTGAAACTCAAGGTAGACCCAGTCCTGGGGCTAACGGTCCAGGACCATTGGACTGTGAGGGGCCTCAATCCCTTGGACCCCAAGAAAATAGCCTAGGGCCAGAAGAAGACAGCAAAAATGGGGAGAAAAGGAGGAATTGCCAGAAAAGGAGATAAATGAAACAGAGGCATGCAATATGTCAGGAAAATTCAGAATATGGGTCATACAGTTAATAAACCAGATGGATGAGAAAATCAACAACCTTTGTAAGAATCAGGAGGAAATAAAGAGTGATATAGCTACAATATGGAAGCTTTCAACAGTAGACTAGGAGAAATGGTGGAAAAAAGTAGCGAATTAGAAGACAGGGAAGCAAAACACACCCAATCTGAACTGCAATTGGAGAAAAAAAATCAAAAGACAGGAGGAGAGCCTAAAGGAGCTTTGGGATAACATGAAATGAAGCAAGATATATATGCTAGGGGTTCCAGAAAGATAAGAAGAAAAGAGCAAGGGTTAGAAAACTTATTTGAAGAAATAATGTCAGAAAACTTCCCTGCCTTGGGGAAGAAAAAAATTACACAAGAACAGAGAGTCCCAAACAAGTTGAACTCAGAAAGACCCATACCAAGACATGTCACAATTACAATGGCAAACTTTAATAACAGAGAGAATCTTAAAGGCTGTAACAGAGAGAGAGAAAGTTACCAACAAGGGACCTCTCATTAGAATATCAAATGATTTCTCAACAGAAACACACCAGGCCAGAAATGAATGTATGGAAGCATACAAAGTGATGCAAAGCAAGGGACTGAATCCAAGAATACTCTATACAACAAGGCCATCATTTAAAATTGAAGGGGGAATCAGGGGCTTCACTTACAAAAAAAAAGGCTACGGGAGTTTATTACTACCAAACCAACAATTCAAGAAATGCTAAATGGACTCTGGTAAAAAGAAGGGAAAAAAAGGCAAGAAGGAATACAGGCACAAAAAATAAAAATCCAATACCTATCAATAGCAACTTTAAATGTAAACAGACTAAATGCTCCAATCAAAAGGCATAGAGTTGCTGAATGGATAAGAAAATATAACACAAATATATGATGTCTACAAGAGACCCACTTCAGAACAAGAGACTCACACAGACTGAAAGTGAAGGGATGGAAAATATATTTCAGGCAAATGGAAATGAAAAAAGAAGGGGTAGCAATACATATATCTGACAAAATAGACCAGGGTTCCTCAAATTTTTTAAACAGGGAGCCAGTTCACAGTCCCTCAGACTGTTGGAGGGCTGGACTATAGTTTAAAAAAAACTATGAACAAATTCCTGTGCACACTGCACATATCTTATTTTGAAGTAAAAAAAAAAACCAAAATGGGAACAAATACAATATTTGTATTTGCATGTGGCCCGCGGGCCATAGTTTGAGGACCCCTGAAATAGACCTTAAAGTGAAGGCCATAACAAGAGATAAAGAAGGCCACATTATAATTCTAAAAGGATCTATACAACATGAGGTTATAACTCTGGTAAACATATATGCACCCAATGCAGGAGCACCCAAATACATAAAAAATAATCTGGAACATATTGAGAGAGATCAACAGCAAAATGATCATAGTGGGGGACTTTAGTACCCCATTGACATCATTGGATGTATCCTCTAGACAAAAATCAGTAAAGAAATAGCAATCCTAAATGACTCACTATATCTGATGGACTTAATTGATAACTTCAGAACATTTCACTTCAAAGCTACAGAATATACATTCTTCTCTAGTGCACATGGGCCATTTTCAAAGATAGACCACATATTGGGACACAGGCAAAGTCTTTCCAAATTCAAGAAGATTGAAATCATATCAAGCATCTTCTCAGACTACAATGGCATAATATTAGAAACAAATTATAATCTATAACTTAAAGAATTAAAAAGAGAGCATCAGGAAAAGCCCAGAGTGAGCAGAAGGAAGGAGATAATAAAGATCAGAGCATAAATAAATGAAATAGAGACAAAAAATATAATACAAAAGGTCAATGATTCCAAGAGCTGTTTCTTTGAAAGGATAAACAAGATAGATGAACCTCTAGCCAGGCTCACCAAGAAACAAAGAGAGAGATGACCCAAATAAACAAAATCAGAAGTGAAAGGCAAAATAACAGCAGACCCCACAGAAATACAAAGGATTTAAAAAAAATACTATGAACAACTCTATTCCAACAAGCTAGACAACCTAGAGGAAATAGACATATTCCTAGAAAAATACAACCTTCAAAAACACAAGAAGAATAAAAAAAATCTCAACAGGCCAATAATTAAGGAGGAAATTGAAGCAGTCATCAAAAAACTCCCAGCATACAAAAGCCCAGGGCCAGATGGCTTCACAGGGGAGTTTTACTAAACTTCCAAAGAAGAACTAAAACCTATCCTTCTCAGACTATCCCAAAAAATTCAAGAGGAAGGCACACTTCCAAGCTCTTTCTATGAAGCCAGCATTACCCTAATC
>NW_006285040.1:2026392-2034944 GCF_000327345.1 Myotis davidii
GCATACACCATGACCAAGTGGGATTTATTCCAGGGATTCAAGGATGGTACAATATCCACAAATCAATAAACGTGATACATGACATAAACAAATTGAGAGACAAAAATCATATAATTATATCAATTAATGCAGAAAAGGCATTTGACAAAATCCAACACCCTTTCCTGATAAAAACTCTCAGCAAAGTGGGAACAGAGGGATCATACTTCAACATAATAACAGCCTTATATGACAAACCTACAGCCAACATCATACTCAATGGGCATAAACTAACTAATTTCCTCTAAAAACAGGAGCAAGACAGGGATGCCCGCTTTCACCACTCCTGTTCAACATAGTACTGGATGTGCTAGCCATAGCAATCAGACAAGAAGAAGAAATAAAAGGCATCCAAATTGGAAAAGAAGAAGTAAAATTGTCATTATTAGCAGGTGACATGATATCTGCTATATGACATGATATTTGTATATAGAAAATTCTAAAGACTCCATCAAAAAACTAATAGAACTAATAAATGAATTTGTCAATGTAGCAGGATAGAAAATTAACACCCAGAAATTTATGGCTTTTTTATAGACCAATAATGAACTCACAGAAAGAGAAAAAAAAATCCCATTTACTATTGCAACAAAAAAATTAAGATATCTAGGAATAAATTTAACCAAGGAGGTAAAGGACCTATACTCAGAAAATTACAGGCTGCTGAAAAAAAAAGAGATAAAGAAAAACATAAACAAATGGAAGAATATACCATGTTTATGGGTTGGTAGAATCAACATCATTAAAATGTCCATAACTACCCAAAGAAATCTATAGATTCAATGCAATCCCCATTAAATTACCAATGGCATATTTCACAGATCTAGAACGAACGTTCCAAATATTCATCTGGAATAAAAAAAAAAGACCCCGAATAGCTGTAGTAATCTTTTTTTTTTTTTAAATTTAAATCTTTATTGTTCAGATTATTACATTTGTTCCTCTTTTTTCCCCCATAACTCCCCTCCTCCCAGTTCCCGCCCCACCCCCGCCCTCACTCCCCACCCACTGTCCTCATCCATAGGTGCCCGATTTTTGTCCAATCTCTTCCTGCATCTCCCACAGGTGGGAAACTTGGTCAGACACATGCGAAAAAATGAAACTAGACCACCAACTTACACTATATACAAAAACAAAGTCAAAATGGATAAAGGACTTAAATGTAAGATGGGAAACCATAAAAATCTTAGAAGAAGCCATGGGCAGCAAAATAGCAGACATTTATTGTAGCAATATCTTTACTGATACAGGTCCTAGGGCAATGGAAACTAAGGAGAAAATAAACAAATGGGACTACATCAAAATAAAAAGCTTCTGCATAGCCAAAGAAACCATCAACAAAACAAGAAAGCCTACTGCATGGGAGAACATATTTGTCAATTTTATCCCGATAAGGGTTTATTCTCCAAAATTTATAGGGAACTCATACAACTTAACAAAAGGAAGATAAACAATCCAATAAAAAAAATGGGCAAAGGACCTAAACAGATACTTTTCCAAAGAGGACATACAGAAGGCCAACAGATATATGAAAACATGCTTAAAGTCACTAATCTGAGAAATGCTAATCAAAACAGCAAGGTATCATCTCACATCTGTCAGAATGCTATTATCAACAAATCAACAAATGACAAGTGCTGGAGAGGATGTAGAGAAAAAGGAATCCTCTTGCACTGCTGGTAGGAATGCAGATTGGTGCAGCCACTGTGGAAAGCAGTATGGCATTTCCTCAAAAAACTAAAAATGGGACTTAAATTTGATCCAGTAATCCCACTTCTAGGAATATACTCCATGAAATCAGAAACACCAATCAGAAAGAACATATGCACCCATATGTTCATAGCACCATGGATGGAACCGGAGAGCATTATTGCTAAGTGAAATAAGTCAGTCAGAGAAAGTAATATCACATGATCTTACTCATTAGTGGAATATAATGAACAACATAAACTGATGAGAAAAAATAGAACCAGAGTCACTGAAGCATCGAACAGTCTGTCCAACCTCTGAGGGAAGGTGGGGGTGAGGGGGTAAGAGGTCAACCAAAGGACTTGTATGCATGCATATGAGCATAACCAATGGACACATACTCAGGGGTCTGGGGGAATGAAGGCATGTGCTGGGCCGTGGGGGAAGCTGAGGAAAAGGAGACTTATGTAATACTTTAATACTTTTTTAAAAAAAGTAACCAGGTTACCAATTTAGGAAAAGAAATACAAGTAGTTGTCCCCAAATTAGTACAACCCTAATGAATGAATTATAACATTTTTTTTCTTTACATGATGATAAACTAAGTTTGATACTTTGCAGTGACAAATGCTTAGCAGGATAAAAGGAAATGCAATCGCTAGGTGATATTAATAATTCATTCATTTGATACTAAGCAGAATATTTAAATCCCAATATGATATGACAGGTTTTGAAGAATATCAATATCTAGCATAAAATAGATGTCAGTTTCTTGGAATATCTTTCTTCTGATGAGTATAAAATCAATACCTAATTTAATTAATTTCCTAATTTAATCTACCATTTTAGTTCTACATTTGTGTAAACAAGCAAAAACAATGTGTAGTCAAAACCTCAAATTATTGTAAGAGGTTTTCCTGTTATTTCTCATGGTGCTCCCACCAAAGTTGAAGCTCATGTGTATGTTTTCAAAACCATCTTACTTGAAACTTTGTACATCCTTCCACACTCCAAGTTTCTGGAGGTTCAATTTTTCTGGGGGTGGTGAAAATGCTATAAAATCTGAAAGGCTTTCCTCCTTTAAAACCAGGAGACTTCACACACATGGTTGAGAGGGCTGGGGAAGCCTCCGAATGCCACATCCTCTGGGATTCAGAGACGATGCTCTTGGGAGCTCTACCGGCATTAATAATGTGTGTCCTACCATTCAATACCTTATAGAAACAAGTAAAACGTTTACATTAGATCTTACTGGTATTTCCACTTCATCTCTTGCCCAGTTACTCTCTGAATAAATATCCCCTGTGAAATTAGGAACAGATGGCTGATTTTGTTATTTTTCTGTTGTTTTATCATGACATTTTGCCCTGAAAACTTAAAAACCCTGAGTTGCCAAACCTGCTAATTTTTCAAGAGAAGCCCATGCTCTGTAATTGTATAGAAAACTCTCTCAACATTTAAATTTTAGCATAACTTTTAAATTCAGTTAAGAAATATCTGTGGGAAGGATTTGTCTTAGAACATATAAACTTTTCCTGTAGAAACCAAGAAATGCTCATCAACGAAGATATTATTACATGTTAGAATGCATCATAATAGCTGGCATCTCTATGTATGAAGTTTCTTTTTTCCCCCTTTTTATAGTGTGAGGATGTCTTGAAAGTAGGATGAGTAACTCTTGCCATTATCCACAGAAGTCTGTGGCCATATTCTGAGCAGCTATATGAATCTAGTCAAGTTCTTTGAATTCTCTTACAGTTAGTTTCTTTGTTTTCATGATATTGGGAATGCATCACATAGTTTCTTGCATTTAAATGCTCATTTTACATCTTCACTTTATATTTCTATTTCTTTCCTGTGACTGAACCTAGACAATCAAAAGCTTGGTTTCTTCATTTGTGTATGATCACACATTTTACCTGCTGATTTATACACTTGTATCTCTTCTATAGTTCTATGAGAACAATAGCACTTCTTTCTCAAAGATATTTAGCCGTTCAAACTCAGGTTCAGCTCAAATTTTCATTGTGGCACATTCTATGCAGACAATGGCTTTTTAACTTTTACATTGATCCAGCAATATGAGCACTGATGTATGACCTCTAGGCTTTAGGAAGAGGTTCTCAGTTGTCTTTTAGAGGCACTGACAACTGCAGTGAAATGTGAAATCAGGGACATTTAAAGGGGTCCTCATTACCAGATTCTCATATTTCCAGTGATTTATTTTGAATTCTTATTTGTCTCAGTGATACTTCAATCTGTTCATAACAGTTTAAAACAGCTGGATTTAATGTATGAGCAGATTTCCCTTAACAGAATTTTCAGCACAGTAGTAATTCAGTTAGTGAGTGAGAGTGCCAATCTACCACTGCAGCCTCTTCTTATAATTTGCTAAGATGTTTTGAAATATTTTTTTTCAAAAATGTTAGGAAGTGTATTATTTTAATCTTCCTCTTAAAATGGCTCTCCATGCATCCTGCCCTCACAAACATTCTTGCTTTCTCTGAATCTTTATCTCATGATTTTGATCATTTGTATTCCTTGTATTCTGCCATTTCCTGGTTTCTTGTCATCTTAATAATTCATGGAAAAGTGAAACAAAGGCTTCCTCTCAATTTTAAATCAATCCCAGGAGACTTTAAAATTTTTTATATTAGGTAATTCAATTCAGGGAGCAGTTTTATGCTATGTTGGCATGCCCAGAGCTTGCCTAAATGTGACAGGTGAAACTAGTATCAGCACTGGTGAATAACAAAGGCTAGTACAGGCTACATTACCTGGATTCTAAAAGGAGCCAGAGCAAATACTGAATTGCTCAGTCTCATGCCTACAATGAAGGTGAGCAGAGAACTTCCTTTCTCAACTCAAAGAAGCAGCCATAGATATGCTTGGGTATCATTTCCAAACACTGACTAGCCAATATCTGCTAGCAGGCCGGGTGGCTGGTATTAAATGGTCAGTTACTCGACTCTCTCTTTTCCTTTTCTACATCAAAAAGCTGCTCGGATCAGAGTGAGGTTAGAGTTATGGATAACACCCAGTTTATTAATCCAAGTGAAAGATGATTATGCCCTATATTAAGACAGTATTCATTGGGGCTGGGTCAATGGGAAGGAATGGAGAAATATGTAGAAGGTAAATGTTGCTTAAATACATAGAGAATAAATGAGTGAAAGCATATTATATAAAAACTAGAGGCCCAGTGCAAAAAATTTGTGCACTGGTAGTGTCCCTAGCGGCTGCCAGCTGCCATTTGCTGGCCAGGGCCTCCCTTACTTCCCCCGGCCAGCCCTGCTCCCTGGTCAAACTCCTGGATGAACTCCCAGTCCAGGGGACAATTTGCATACTATGCTTTTATTATATAGGATGACTCATGGGCTCTAATTTCAGAGCCTGGACTGCTGTTTCTGACAATGCTGAAATAGTGAATACAGGTTGGGGGCAGAAGGAATTACTTTACAATATTCTGAGTTTGATATATCTGTGATGCTACACTCAGGTGGAAGCATCTTGGAATAAGCATGACATACAGATTTAAATCTCAGAAAAGGCTTTGTAGGATGTGTTATCGCCACCTCTCACCAACACCAGAGTGATGTTACCATACAGGACACCTCCCTAAGCTAGCAGGAGAGGGCTGTCCCCAACCTCGATCCTTGTCTTATCATATAAATGAATGTATACTAGAGAGCTTGACTGCAATGTGAAAAGCCAATTTATTAAATCAATCAAAGCATGCACCTTTATTGAAAAAGCAAAGCAAGTAAACCTATGTATCTGCTTATGAAGCATAGACAGGCTCTCAGTTAATTTGAAGAGCAGGTGGGGTGGGGTCTGAGGCATTATATACCCCCCTATCGGTAGGTCTCAAAATTTCTCTGCTGAATATTTTGGTGCAGATTAATTTTCAAGGTACCTTTTTAAAAAACTTTGTTGTGGTCTTCCCAAAATTCATGAGAAACACCTGGCAACTTTATCTTGCCAAGCCTTGAGACTGCAGGCTTCTCTGCTTAGGGAGTAAAATGGCCCTTCTTTCTTTTCCATTTTCCCCTTACTTTCTGTATTCTCTCTTTAAGGAGGTTTTTTAACCATTTGTTCTGGTGTCCTTGGCTGGGGAAGATAATGGTTTGTTAGTTACAAGCTGGCTGCAAGTTTCCCACATTGTTTGACCTTATTTTAACTTTCCTGTCTTAGTTTCCCTGTTCCTCCTGCCTTGGAATCCTGTAACAGGATATATAGCATGGAATTACCAGACATGAGGCCATGCCCAGTGTTTGCATGGAGGGTGTTGCATTTCTAAGAAACACAGGTGTTGAAGGAGTGATAAGAGGAAAAGGGACTTGTAAGGAAACTGAGCACTAGCCAGTGAGATTAAAAAATGATCACTGAAGAATGCCTTCCTAGACACCAAGAAAAGTGTTTGACATTGAAGACCTTGGATTGAGCAATGAATGAATGAATAAATGAATGAAAGTAACTAGAGCAGGGGTGGGCAAACTTTTTGACTTGAAGGCCACAATGGGTTCTTAAACTGGACCGGAGGGCTGGAACAAAAGCATGGATGGAGTGTTTGTGTGAACTAATATAAATTCAAAGTAAACATCATTACATAAAAGGGTACGGTCTTCTTTTTTTTAGTTTTATTCATTTCAAACGGGCCAGATCCGGCCCGTGGACCATAGTTTGCCCATGGCTGAACTAGAGACTTAGAGAAGCTTTAGAAGAAAATATAGAAGTATAATTTCTGGACTTGAAGAGTAAGTACAAAATTATAGTTTTATTATTATGAGAAAGAAAACTAGAAAGTCAACAGAATTAAAAAGAGATTTTTGCTTATTCTGTTGCAGTGTGCATTTTTTTATTTGTTTGGGTTTTTTGGTGTGTGTGTGTATTTTTTAATGGAAGAAGGTTGCACATGTTTACGGGTAGAGTGCATGGAAGACAGCAGAGAGAGAAAGTGTGAATTTATAGGAAGAAGTAACTAAGAGCAAGTCTCAGAAGATATGGGTCTGAGCAGATGTAAAATAATTGATCCTAAAACATAGAAGGCACTGTTTCAAAGAAGATTTGTGGGATATAGGACATGATAAGCTATGTAGGTGCTGGAAGAAGAATTTGGGCATTAACTTCTTCATAAGTAGAAAAGAATGATTTCTTATTAGTTGGGCTTGAGGAGATTAATGAGGATTTGGAAAGGACTGTTATGAGAAATGGGAGAAGTTGCCAAATGCGTCATATAAAGAAATGGTGAATGATACTAGCTACCAAATATTTCTTTTATTTAGTACCAGACTCCTGGTGCATGAATTCGTGCACCAGTGGGGTCCCTCGGCCTGGCCTGCAGGATCGGGCTGAAACCGGCTCTCCAACATCCCTCTAGGGGTCCTGGATTGCGAGAGGGTGCAGGCCAAGCCGAGGGACCCCACCGGTGCATGATCAGGGTTGGAGAGGGACACGGAAGAGCTCCAGGGCATGTCCAGCCTGTCTCGCTCAGTCCTGATCCGCTGGACACCAGAAGCAAGCTAACCTACTGGTTGGAGCATCTGCCCCCTGGTGGTCAGTGCACATCATAGCGAGCGGTTGAGCGACCTTAGCACATCATTAGCATATTACGCTTTGATTGGTTGAACAGCCCACCAGACACTTAGCATATTAGGCTTTTATTACATAGGGTTACATTTGAGGGGGGTGATAAGGAGACAAAGTAAGAAGTAAGGGGCCAACTAGTGTTGAACAGAAGCCACATGCTCAGATTACATGGGCTTGCAGAGGCCTAGACTTTACAGGATCCTGAATTTCTCATATGCTATACAGGTCAAGTCTAGGAGTCTATTTGAAATGGTGATTTCCTGCTGTATTCAATTTAAAAAGTTTGAAAGTAATAAAGAAAGGGCAGGGAGGAAATGGGAAAACCATTTATATCAACAAATTGGTAACAGGGCCCTCTAACACATCCATTAACTAATTAGACACAATTTCAATGCAAGGAATTTATCTCAGTGTCTTTGCTCACTTGAAATTGATGAAAAGTGCTTTTATTCTGTTTGCTTATAACTTCAGCAAGTCACCTTTGTTCAGGGTGCTCAACCACATCTTTCCAGCTCACTCATCTGTGACTGAATTTAATGAGACTTACATCTTGCTGTGAAGTAGGTTGTGGAAATTATTGTAGTGATTATTAAATCATTTCCCAAGTCCTTTTAATCTCTCAAATGTTTAATTTTCCAAGTCCCAAGTCATCTAGTAAAATGAAAAGACTGCAAAAGCAGCGTAGCTCCCCTACCTTTGCCTAGCGTGTAAATATTTTCCCTCCTATCTCCTTGATATTTGCCAACATCTATTATGAAAATTAAAAAGCAGCAGTAATCCACATCATGAGGTTCTTGCAGTTTGTCTGGAGATCTGAGTTTGGAAGTTGAGAAAGAGAACCACCACAGACATAAAGTTAGTCAAGGCAAAGTATTGTGCTTATGGTGAGATGGTGCATGAGGAAAATGCTTCAAAGTCCACAATTTTGTTATTTGGAAATTCATGTGTAAGAAATGAATTTATATTTTTGCTAAACTATGAAGATACTTATATATTTTATATATATGAATACATATCCATATCTATAATAATAAAAGCATAATATGCTAATTAGACCAGACATCCTTCTGGACGACCTTCTGGATATCCTTCTGGATAACCTTCCAATATAAACTTCTGGATGAAGCTGGGGCTGTGAGGAAGCCTGGGTCCCAGGTGCCAGAGGGAAGCTGGTGCCGCCAGCCAGGGAAGGAAGACCTACTCTTGCATGAATTTCATGCTTTGGGCCTCTAGTA
>NW_006285040.1:2035804-2061579 GCF_000327345.1 Myotis davidii
GACTGTTATGACTGAATAACCAGACAACTGGACAACCGGCCAGTAGCTATGATGTGCACTGACCACCAGGGGGCAGATGCTTAATGCAGGAGCTGCCCCCCAGTGGTCAGTGTGCTCCCACAGCCAACTTCCTGTGGTCCCTCCCACTGGCCAGCCTGGATCGGGACTGGGCAAGATGGCCCCAATCAGCAGGGAGGGACACCACCCATCCACGAATTTGTGCACCAGGCCTCTAGTATTATTATATTTGCCAACTCTGACTCCTACTCTTTATTGAGCAAGTTGAAACAATAGGGTATAAGCAGAAGCCAAATTTATTCTGCTCTGCCACTCAGTGTTAAAACTTAATGCCAAGCAAATAAACTTTCCTTGGCAAATATTTCTCTCTCTCTCTCTCTCTCTCTCTCTCTCTCTCTCTCTCTCTCTCTCTCTCTCTCATCCCTGGGTGAAATTAGGTGTATTCAAAATTTTTGTGGCCTTTCTTAGATATAAATTCTCCAATTCATTTAAGACTCAGAAATAGACTTATTAAGGTTAAGATGTCCCTGACAGGGACATAATCACATAATTCCAACCTTCGGTGGGGTTCAGGTTAGGAAATCTGGAAAAAAAGATAGTTTTTTGTCTGTTTCTTCCTTTTTCTTTCTTCCTTCCCTTCACTTCTCTGTGGGGAAAGGGACTTGGGGGAAAGAGGTACAGACTCTTAATAATTATAATCTGTCATTTTTTTCCTCTTCGCTTGCAAGTTATACATTTGCTGACTCATGGGCTACTTCTGGGTTTTCAAAATCACTGTTGCTGTGAGACCCTCACTGTAGTTTCCTTGGGGCAGGTGACACAGAGTGTCTGTCTTCTAAAGTCTTCAAATATACCACAGATGCCCAAACCCTTGACTTCCATGACTGGATCCACACAGATTTTCTTTGTCAGCATCTCTTCACCCCTTTGGGCAATCTTCTTTAAAATGAATATAGGCTGGGAATCTCTCTTAGCCTAAACAAGAAAATGCATTTTTGGTTTGTCATGGATGGAAGTGCACAATATAGCAATACAGCTCTATTTCTCTTTGTCATCTCAAACCAAAATTCCAAGGCAGGCACATTGGCTCCATGCCCTAGAAGGGACTTTTGTTTCTCCTGATACTGGGAGCAGTAGGGAAATGCCATAGCATACTCAGAACACTCTCAGAAGGAAAACTTTTTTTCAGCCTCTTTAAATTTCCTGTTATTTTCTGCCTTCATGTAGAGAGGATGTTGTATGATTGACCAAAAAAGAAAAAGAAAGAAAAAGAAAATGCCACAGCACTTCAACAGTTCCTTTCCCCCCAAAGGAAGTGAGAGATAACAAATGCTGTTAAAATGTATTTTATTATCTTTTAGCATGTCTTCTATAGTTGGTCTGGCACCTCATTAAAGAACAGAGGTTGGCGAATTTTGACCTGCTGGCCAAATCTAGCTTGCTACCTATTTTTGTAGACTCTATTCTAAGAATGATTTTTCACTTTTAAACAATTGGGGGAAAATCAAAAGAATAATAATATGATGTGACATGTGAAAGTGATAAAATAAATTCAAGTTTTAATGTCTATAAAGTTTTATTGCAACACAGCCACACCCATTCATTTTCATGTTATCTGGGGCTGCATTCTCTATACAATGGCACAGTTGAGTTATTAAAACCTTATGAACTACAAAGCCTAAAAATTTTGTTATCTGTTCTTTTCAGAATAAGCTTGTTGACCCCTGCCATAGATTGTAGTATACTTTGCATCTGCTGTATTGTTCTTGATTATTGGATTTCAGTTGAAATTAAGGCAGTAAAAGTTCCATTTTTAACATCTCGTTACTCTACATATGAGAACTGTCAAAATATTATTACTCTCTTAATTTTACAACATATACTATGACTTGTTAATTTACCGTTTGCCATCTAGATAGAGATGTTAAAGAACACAGGCAGCCCTAGCCTGTTTGGCTCAAGTGGATAGAGCATTAGCCTGTGAACTAAAGTGTTCTGGGTTGGATTCTGGTGAAGGGCACACACCTCAGTTGCAGGCTCCATGGGGCTTGTGTAGGAGGCAACCAATCGATGTGTCTCTCACATCAATGTTTCTCTCTATCTGTCTCTCCTCCTCCCTTCCACTCTTTCTAACAATCAATGGAAAAATATCCTCAGGTGAAGATTAATAAAAAAACAAAACAAAACGAACAAACAAAAAACAACAGATGGCTTTCTGTGCTTTCTCTTTAGAAGTATTTTGGGCTGGATGTGGTGTACAGATCTCTGGAATCCTTCATAACATATAATATAACTTCTGTGATCATCCAAAACTTAGGGTCAAGGCATAAACTTCTGTGAGCCTCAAAATGTTGGTGGTCTGTTGACAGTACTGAGAGGAATGAATCCTCTATATCTCCTTTGGTTGGTTTAATTTGGTTGTATTTTCTCCTTAAAGTTAAAAAAGGGTAGTAATTTATGACCATGATGTTTCAGAAATTTAGATCTGAGTGTGAGAACTGTCTAAAGAAACAAAAAAGAAGTCACAAAATATTAACAGATGAGAAGAAATGTTAACTTGGAGAGTCATAAGCAAGATGCAGGTAGAAATTACAGCAGCTCTATCTCCATGGCATTCCACAAAATAATTTACATGATTGTTTTCAGAATTTGAAGTTTGCCATCACTGGCAGGTAACTATCATATACAGAGTCTATGATTTAGTCAAAGTGTAGAAACGTAACTCTGCTCTGACTCCTACTGGACTAATTGATGGTTTCAGAGAGTATGTTTCATTTTGCATTCTTTGTTCCCTGATTTCCTTAGGCAGAGGCACATTTCCCACCCTTGTTTTTTTGTTGAAATCTTTACCTGTTCTTCAGGACCCAACGCAGTTCTTCCTCTGCTTTGACAGAGGAAGTTGCATCTTCTCTTTTTCTCCAATAGCATTTTATTTTTGCTTCTGTTGTTCGCAAAGTCATATTTTGATTTGCTGTATAGCTATTTTCACTTGATCTAGAGTGTTTTGTCTTCACAGCGCTGGTACTTGGTAAGTTTTACAAAAACTAGCTACTGAAAAGAAGGCAGACTTCTAAGTTTAATAACTTTTTCTTAAGTTTGATATATTTTAAGTGCATCAGAAAAGTGACTATTTCTTTCTATGCAAAATGATACTGTTTTCTTATCCACTGATGTCCAGAAAAATCAATTATGCAATGTGCAATTGGCTTTTATATAGTGATTGTGCAGTGAAAGCTTTACTACTCTGTGGAAATTCCATCTATCAATTTTTAATTTGGGGAGATATAATCTGAGGAAGAATTTGGAATCTCAAAGAGTTTTGGGGGGTGTAACAATATCCTGTATGCATCTATATAAATTGAACTAAAAAAGTATGAGAGTTCAGAGGTCATTTAGACAAATCAGCAAGTGGAATGCTGTTATATGATGTGCTGTTTCTATAAACGGTGGCCTGACTACTGACTTTCAGTGACGTTTGAGATGTTGATGGTCTTGGCTCAGCATACTGAGCTTTGCTAGGGTACTTTTCTGAAAGTCATAGGGGAATTTCCTTTATGGAGTTCGTTCAAGTTTAGATATCTATAGTTCTGATTAGAATAGTTTCAGGCTCAGAGCTCTGTATTAAAAAAGTAAAATTGACCATGGTGTGGTAATTGAGTTCCATTTAGCAAGTACTTACAATCTGACTTGATATTATTTGTCACATTTATTCCAAAAAATGCCAGTATTAAAATGGCACCATGTTGTATAAAGATACTGGTTCTAAAAAAATTAAGAGAATTTAAAAATAAAACATCATGGATTTTTCTGATTTAGGTGTTTAAGTATATATTTTGCCTAGTTTAATGCTAGCTAGCTACTTTTGTATATATTGCTAGTTAGTTACATTTCTATATAAAATGACAATATAATAGAGAAATAACAGCATTTCGAAGTTCAGGATGTTTGTGCCAAAATCTGTTTATTTGTATCTATTCACTCAAATTACCCGTTTCTTTATTCTTTATTTTACAAACTGGAAAAAATGGTAGGAAGCATTATTACCTTCTTTTATTTACTTCACATTAAATATGGTCATTATGCAGACTTATTTTGCAATTTCTCCATCTCATATCCCAAGAATAGCTAAATGATTTAGTACAAATGTTCCCAAGGTATTATTAGTCACTGGTTTTGAAATATTACTTCCAGCACTGTTCTCTAGATAAATCATTTACTTTTTCTATCTTAATTTTTTTTATTTTCTAAATTCTATGACTATAACTATTTTATGAAAGTTCATCAAACTTTATTCAAAATTAAAAGTTTTAAATGAAAAGTGTAAAATATGTTATTTAAGGCATCATTTTATGTAGTGACAACATAACTTACTAGTATATACTTGCCTATTCCAGTGGGTGATTCATATTGCTACTTGTGTGATCCTCTAGAATGACATGCTTGAAGAAAAGAATGCATTTTACCCAGCATCCAGACGTATTCAGGTGATTGTGGGCGGTCTGAAAGACCTCATACCCATTTAGTTTGTGAAAATTGCTTTTCTGAAACAATGTATTTTGGAGAGAGACCCTTTTCCTACTCTCTGTGAAAGGATGCAGTGGGGTAGGGGAGTATCTGTGTGAAAAGTACAATTTCTTCATCATGATACAAAGATTTAAGGTAGAAGGTAGAATGTGGCTATAAAATAATATAAAAGTTCTGTGGATTACTTGTAGGTTTTTTCTAACATTCTCTTCTGTCCTTTGACCTTTCCTCATTTCAGATGTTACACATGAGCAATCCTTTGTTTTAGCTTATCCCCATATAACCAGAGAACGGAGGTACCAAACTTTGACTTTTATGTTCTAAAACTGTGGTCCACATGTAATTCAGAAAGACTGGATGACTGAGCAATTAAGCAGAACCTCCTTTTCTCTCAGAAAAGATGAAGATCCTCTAATTCAGGAAGGGGAGGAAAGATGGAAAGAAACAGACGAGTAAGACACCGAAAAAAGGGTCTCTTGGAAGGAGATGCTTAAAAAACTGAGAGGTCTTTTCTTACAGTTTCCAGTGAAATTTCTTCCTCTCAGCATGACACTCCATCAGCATCCTCAAAACAGGTACTACACTGAAGAGAGGAGAAGGAATTGAAACCTAAACAAACTGTATTTACTCTGAAGGATTTAGCCTTAATTAAAAAGATAATATTTTACATTTCTAGGTGGAATTGGACCTCCAACTAGAGTAAGTTCAGTCTTTAAAAAAATATAGAAAGTTTAATTTTTTTCACCCCTAACATATATAGGTACCTACACACACACACACACATACACACACACAGTTGCAGCCACCTTTTTATGACTTGTAAATGTATTTAGCAGTACACTCTTTTCTTGCTTCACAGACTGTAGGAGAATAGTCAACCACCAGTCTTTGATCACCATTTTGGTATTTTGAAGGCAAAGGGTATTGGCATACTAAGACATTTAATAGGAGACCAATCTTAAATATTTCATGGGCATACACAGATCTCATAATACTCATTTATTTCATTGCTCAGGCTTTGGGTTTCTGTGCCAGGTTTCAGGTAGACTTTCAGAACCAAGGCATCTCTTACTCCAGCAGCCATTGGACCTACTCAGGGAAGACAGATTGGAATTATTGGTGGCAGTGAGTGGAACCACATATACCTGCCATTTTACCAGAATCCTTTGCTTTCTTTCCTTGCCAACTCTGTCTTACCATTTTAAGGAGCACAGACTGTTTTACCTCCAGTTTGTCACTACAAAATCATATGTAGATGTAATACTAGTTCCTTTGAATTAGTCACTCCTGTGTTCAGTCAGTTAATCAATAAGCAGAATCTAGTCTAGACTCATGCTATTCTACTGGAGTCTATAACTACTTCTAACTTGGCTGTGGACATATAAATATGGTGACTTAGTTTCACCCAAGCAGATTGTCTCAAGTAAACACTTCTCAAAATAGGAAAATAATGATGGACTGAGAGTAAAAAGAAACTGAAGAGCAGCTCTAAAAGGCCCTTGGAAGTCCTTTTTCTTTGAGAGGGCAAGACACTAGCGGAGCAGATAATAAACTCTTCTTAGGTGCCAGAGAAATGCTGTTTTTCACTTATGATATATTTCAGAACCACTGTATTCACAGGCACACTAAAGGGTACACCAGTCTGCTGTTACATTTTTCCAACTAGAAGCCGGGTAGAGCTTGCCCATACAGATGTGCATTATTGTTTACACTGGGAAAGCAGCCATGACATTACTGATTTTCGTTCTCCATCTTATCAGATGAAGTTATAAAATTATATATGGAAGTTTTCTTCTCCAGCAGAAGTGATGTTGGAAAAACAACATCAGGAATATGATTTTACGGACATGCTTCTTAAACAATCCTATTAAAATGTTGACTATTTGAAAAATGGGGAGTATGTGAGGAAGGAAACACCTCACACCCCTGGGATGCTCAAATACTAAATTATATTGCCTCTCACTTTAGCACTGGTGAGCACTGCTTTGTTTAGTGTATTGACTCCAGATGCTCTGAAAAACCGAATTCATTTAGGAGAGCTCAGATTTCCTGCACAATGGCTCATGGTTAAACTCTATGTAATACACACGCCCCAGCACCATAAGTAATGGAAACAACATGTATACCTGAAACAGTGTTTCCATTCTATTTCCAAGTAGGTACCACTCAAGCTACTGGAGACTGATGAATATAAACTCTCAGTGATTAAAAGTAGAGGTGGTACACTGAAGTATTTGAACCATACCCCTAAAAATATACATTGAATATTTTCAGTGGTGAATAATTTTATTTATTCTCCCCTTCATTTAATCCTCCTGAAACCCAATGAGATAAGTACTATCGCTTTCCTAGGATTATACAGCAGGTGTTAGAGCTGGGAGTTAAACCCAGATCCTTAATTCTAGAATCAGCGATCTTCACTACCTCATGGGCTTTGAAACTTTCCTATAATCATTCTGTACCTATTTTCTCAGTCATAAAATAGGGATAAATTAAGGTTGATAAAGCACTGAGCACCTGGCACATATTAAGCATTAAATTAATAGCTATCATTATTATGGCAATAGTAATAATTAAGTATATATTGTATACCATATATATAAGTATATATTGTATACAACAATAGCTATCATTATTGTTGCAATAATAATTATTATTAAGTATATATTATATACCAGGCATTAGGTTAAGCATCTTATTTCATGTATTTTACAACCTAGGACAGTGGTCAGCAAACTGTGGCTCGCGAGCCACATGCTGCTCTTTGGCCCCTTGAGTGTGGCTCTTCCACAAAATACCACGTGCGGGCGCGCACGTTCAGTGCATTTGAAACGTCGTGGACCATGCGCAGAAGTTGGTATTTTGTGGAAGAGCTACACTCAAGGGGCCAAAGAGCCTCATGTGGCTCACGAGCTGCAGTTTGCGGACCACTGACCTAGGAGATGGTAGATACTAAATTAAAGTTTACAAGGCTAGAAGGGTTCAATGAGAGAAAAAAGGGGACAGATGTAATACTTTCAACAAGATTTAATTAAAAAATGAAAAATTACAGGAGTGATGAGGGCTATCAAGGAGACATGTAAGGTGCCTTGGGAAAATATAAAGGCTTAATGTGATCCCTCTGGTGTGGTATAAAGAATGGATTAGAGCTAGGCAAGACTGCATGTGTGAAGATCAGTTAGGACACTATTTCAGCAGCAACTCTGAGAGATGATAGTGATATGACGAAGGGTGGTGATAATAAGGAAGGAGACTCTTCTTGGTGGATTCAAGGACTATCTGGTTCTAGGGAAAATAATAGGCCACTTGCATCCTTATTTCCAGTCTTTTTTTTTTTTTTTTTTTAATTCCTACTTGCCACTAAAATAGGACTCTGGTATAGCTACTAACACTGGGCTCCATTTATTTCTGGGTTATATCTGCTATTACAGGTTCCAAATCAATTTCCCTGTTGTCTCCTCCTGCAGTCTCATTTCCAAACTCAGCTTTAAACCTCCTTATACTGCCAGGTCCCTGCCCTCTCCTTACTCACCACCTTTCTGCTACTTAAGGAGATTCTGGTACTCTTTTGAGAAAATGTTTTCTATACTAAAATTTTTGAATGAACACACATTCTGCACCCTAACATTAGAGAATGACCTTTTCAATGAATCTCCCTTAGTCTTTTCAGATGAAGACAACGCAATAATCTATCTCGGGTCCTCAAACTACAGCCCGCGGGCCACATGCAAATACAAATAATGTATTTGTTCCCGTTTTTTTGTTGTTTTTTTTCTACTTCAAAATAAGATATGTGCAGTGTGCATAGGAATTTGTTCATAGTTTTTTTTTTTTAAAACTATAGTCCGGCCCTCCAACGGTCTGAGGGACAGTGAACTGGCCCCCTGTTTAAAAAGTTTGAGGACCCCTGATCTATCTGGTCCCACTCACTGACTGAATAAACAGATGAAACTATTCTATTCATTTCTACCAGTGACCACTTTTATGAGCAAGACTGGAGAGTTAGGTTGAGGTCATATTTAGAAGAGCCTTAAATACTAGACTGATACCTTTACTTTTCTTTCATTTATCTCTGAAGGGTTGGATTGGTTTTAGAGCAGAGTGCATGATTAGGCCAAACTCAGGATGATCAATTTGCAGTGGTGCGTAGGGTGATTTGGAGTGGGAAATAGATTGAAATTTTACACTAGCAGAGAAATATTATGGTATATGGAAAATCATGAATTCAAAATTACATAAATTTACTTTTTAATCTTGTCACAATCATTTAACAGATATTTGGGTTTCTGTTAGCTATAAGATTGAGGTGAAGTAAAATGGAGAAGTAGTCAAGGGCCAAATTATTTTCAGCCTTCTAGTCCATGGGCTAAAATTTAGACTTTATTATAAGTGCAGTGGGATGATATTGGAAGGTTGTAATGGAAAAAACATTATTTAAGATTTTCAAAGGATCATTACAGCACTTACAGCTAAGGACAATGGATTGGTGAAACCCAGACAATGCCAGGAGAAAAAAGAAAACAACCATGAATGATATGTCTTCATCTAGATACTAGAAGGTACTGCACCAATAATACCAAAATATAATCATATAAAGTAAATAAAACTGAGATCTTGTTACATTAAGATGTACTACTGGAATAGATTGCCAACTAAAATGGTTGGATGGTCAAGTTGAGGAAAGCTCCCAGAGGACAGAGCAAAAAATCAGCAGTATAAAATAGGACATAAAAGATGGAAAAACCAGAAATATTTTTTTTTGTTGTTCTTGTTAATCCTCACCTGAGGATATTTTTTCCATTGATTTTTAGCAAGAGTGGAAGAGAGAAGGAAGGACAGAGAAAAACATTGATGTGAGAGAAACACATCGATTTAGTTGCCTACCACCAGGGCCAGAGCCCGAGGAGCCTGCAACCAAGGTATCTGCCCTTGATCGGAACCGAACCCGGGACTCGTTGGTCTGCAGACTGACGCTCTATCCACTGAGCCAAACCTGCTAGGGCCAGAAAGATTTTTAAGCAGTTCCACCTTCCAAATAATAGGCATTGTAGAAAGAGAAAATAGAGAATTTGGAAAAGGAGAAATTGTGAAGGAAATAAATTTCTCAGAACTAAATGTTATGAATTGCCAGATTTAAAGAATTCACCAAGTCAGCAGCACACAAGAGAAACATCCACACAATAAAAATTGTAAAATTTTAGGACATTTTAGACACATTCCAGATTTAAAAAACAGTTTCATGAACATGATTAGAATCACTTTTCAGCAACACTGAACACTAGAAGAAAATGAAGCAATGCCTTCAAAATTGTGAGTGAAATGCTCTCAATTCTGAACTCTAGAACATTTTACTCAGCTAAATTATGAATTAAAAGTGAGCAAAAAGTAAAGAAAATTTCAGATATGGAAGATGTTAAAAAATTTACCTCTCATTCTCTCTTTCTCAGAAAGCGATTAGACTCTAATAGTTAGAGGATGTATTAGACTCTAATAATTAGTGGATGTACTTGACAAAAATGAGGATGCAATTATAAAAAAGAGGATGCGCGGGGTCTGTGAAACAGAGTACAGACACTAAAGAGCAGCAAAGGACTTGTTGATATGCTGATGAAAGAGGACGCCAGAATGACATCTGTGTACCAGGTTTAAATTCAACCAGTCCAGAGAGAGCAGGTGTGAACACAGGGGTATTAATTTTGTTTTTGTTTGTTTTTACTTTTTAGTAGATTGTATTCAGAAATGAGAAATCTTTTGTTCTATACCTGTGTGTTACTTTTCAATGTCATTACTTAAGAAAGAGAAGATAAAACTGAGAGACTGTGCATGTGTCTGGGTGTATTAAGGAAAATCTCACAGCTGGGGGAGACTTGGAGTTCAATTTATTATAAATATCTAGAATAACTAAATATGCATGGTTCAATTCTTAGTATTTATACAGTGAAAATAATATAAATATTGCAAAGTTAAATAACCAAATTTTTGATAAAAATATGTAAGAAGGATGAAGGTACAGGCAGCAAATACGTGGCTTCAGGAGGGGGAGTAAGAGAGCCAAATCCACATCTTCCATAGATGGAAGTGAATAGATAATACTTCAAAATGAAAAATCAGGGTTACTTTATGAATAGGGAATGTTTTTTGGCGCACACACACATGATATCTACCAAATGAACTGAAAGTGATTATCTCTAGGGAGCATGCTATGTCAATGTACTAGGGGGGCTTCTTTTCTAATGTAACTGTTAGAATTATTTTATTTCTTTTAAATAATTATTATCAGTTACAAATATAACTGATAAAGATTGCAAGTATCTGGTTAGGAGTGGACTATGGTGTAGAGAGAGGTTAGAATGGCATAATCGGGGGTATAGCAGAGGTCAGGGGGATAATAATACCATTAATCCCAGTGACACCAGGGCATTGCAGTAGTAGATGTTGGAAAGTTTCCCATGTGGTCTGATTAACAAACTGTTATGATGGATGAAGACAATATGAACTAGAGGGTTATCAAAGAGGGGACTAGAAATGTGTTCATTTAGAATTAATACTGGAGGTAGAGCCAATAGACTTGCACACGAGAGAAGTGAGAGAACGGGAAAATACCTAGTGACTACAAGTTGACTGAGCATCAGTCCTACAATGAGATGTGCATACTGGAGAAAGAAGTGATTCTAGGAGAAAATCAAAGATTTTGTTTTGGACACCATATTCAGTTGGATTTGACTCCTAGACATCCAAGTGGGGAGATTAGGTAGGCATTTGATAGCTACTTATTAACTTACCCTTTTCCCCAGTGAAATCCTAACCTCCTGAGTGCCAGGACTCAGTTATTTTTATCTTTCCTTTAATCTTTCCAGTCAGGGAGGTAGCATTCCATTTGAAGTTTCTAGTTCTCTGTAACTCACTAGTGATAATGGCTTCTTGTTACTTGAGTCTCTTTCCCCCCTAGTAAAACACATAATAATTCTTGTCGCCTAAGTTCCCTGAAGGACTGTTGTGAGCATCAATGAGAGATCTGTAATGCATATTGAGCTTTGGGGGGAAGAAAGCTTTTTATAAATTATGAAGTATTAACGTGTTGACAGGCTGTGATGTGCTGGCTAGAAATATTCTGTGCCTGTCCAATCAAAAGAAAAATGTAAAACATTAGATAAAAAAGGTGAACCTATCTTAAAGTGGTGAAGGTTGTTTCTTTTTTCTTTGTCCTATTCTTCCCCCTCCCATTGTCTTTACCCATGAGCAGCACTCTTAGATAAAATGTTAATCCCAAAGTATCTGGTGGGAGATGGGAGGGAGGGATTTAAGTTTTGAAGTGATTTGAATGAAGATGGTATAATTGAGTTACCAAAGGTCCAGAGCTAATAACATGAAAAAGGAAAGGAAAGCATAAAACTCTGATGAGGACCGCCATTTTCTGCATTTTTTCTTGTGTGCTCTGCTTCTCTCCCTTTCTGCTCTGTTTTAGCCTCTCTGCTTTGCTGTTTCTGTTTCCTGCTTCTTTCGTGCATTTCACTCACTCCAGCAACACACAAGCAGTTTAAGAAGTTTGTCACCCAGGTCAGTGTGCTTAAATTTTCCGGCTAGTTCGTCTGAAAACCTGGGTTACATATTCCAGTTTACACATTCTTAGAATCTGAAATGGAGAAAGTAGTGCATGAATGCTACACTGTTCTATACTACCTAATTTATGTAGAAGTTTCTTTTTGTTCATTTGCTGGTGAAACACTAAAAGTGAGAGTGTGATTTATAGTTTTATGAATGTCAAAAAGATAGAAAGCATTTCAACTTAGAGTACAAAAGAACTCTGCTTTATGCTTACTGGTTTGATAATCTCTCAACATAATCTTACAATTTATACAATGCCAATTAAATAGAACCTATAAGCTTATTATGAAGGTTAAATAATTACTATGATGTGCTAAATATAGTGCTTGCTTGCTATTTAATGCTATTTGAATTTGATTATCACTTTTCTTAAATGTTTTCTACTTACATGTTTATTTTATATTTATTAATGTTTTAAGATTAATAGGTGTGTGTGTGTTTGTATATGTGGTGTGTGTGCGTGTGTGTGTGTGTGTGTGTGTGTGTGTGTGTGTGTGTGAATGTGAAATTATAGGAGAAAGAATATTTGTACCTGTGCACATGGGATGAGGTTGGTCAAGAGAGAAGCAAATCAGTTAGCTAAGGTTGAGCATTTTTAACTTTGCCTTCAATTGAAGATAAATGTAAAATAGAAAATTGTGTAAGTTATAGATACTTTCATAGGGTCATAAAATTAGAGCTGAAACGTTCTTTCAAAATGGCCTACCAGTGGTCGGCAAACTGTGGCTCGGCAAACTGCAGCTCACGAGCCACATGCGGCTCTTTGGCCCCTTGAGTGTGGCTCTTCCACAAAATACCAGCTCTTCCACAAAATACTGACTTATGCGCAAGGGCCACAAAGTTTCAATCACACTGTACGTGCGCGCCCGTGGTATTTTGTGGAAGAGCCACATTCAAGGGGCCAAAGAGCCGCATGTGGCTCACGAGCCACGGTTTGCCGACCACGGGATCAAACCTCTACATATATTCATAAGCCCTAATGCGTGAAATCACTTTGTAGGATCCAGTCAGGGTACTACAGTGACACTGGTGGTTTATAAACCCGTTCAGCTCAGGCTTAGTTGATGCATGTTATTGTGGAGTTGAGTTTTATTATGATACATTTTTTATTGGAAAACATGTAAGCCACATGTAGGAAAGAGGAATATTTAATTATCTGGGTAAATGTGGCTTTTAAAACCTATTAAATAATCCAAGTTTAAGTTTAAAAGGGGACATTTACCCTTAACATCTCTGATTGCCCACTGAGACAATGTAACTTAAGTCCTAAACATTTAAAATTAAATGCTAATTCATTGCAAAGTTAATTGCATGTTTTGCAATAAAGAAGAGATGAAGCCAATAAAACTTATGTTCAAACACTTCCTGAATAATACTCAAACCATTTTTTAAAAGATTTGGTAAAATAGGGTTGGTAAGTAATAATCAAGATAAAGAGAATAAGCAAATAATTAATAAGCTAGGATATTAAAAAATGAACAAGTAAAATAATTTGTCCCTTAAAAAAACTAGAGAAAGAAGAACCCCCCAAATGAAGAAAGGAATAAAGATACTAGTAAAAATAGGAATCAATAAAATTGACAACAGAAAACAAGGCAATCAATAAAGGCAAAGCTACTTCTTTGAAAAGGTCGATAAAATTGGTGATTGGTAAATTTCTAGTCAGACTAAGCAAGGAAAGCAGATGGAAGATACAAAGGACCGACATCAGGGAATGAAAGAAAGGACATCGTTACAGATTCCCTGACATTAAAAGAATCATTAGAGAATACTGTGCTCACAACTTTTTGTCCACGAAATTAGTAATCCATTGCTGATAGGTCAATTTTTAAAAAGATATAAACTACCAAAACTTATTTCAAAGCAAACACAACTTCCATAAAATATCTAGGTTAAATAGTTTCACCAGTGAATTCTAGCAATTATGTAGGTAAAAAATAGAAATTCTATACAAACTTTTCCAGAAAATAGAAAAGGAGTGGATCAAATTCCACGTAATTTTATTGTGCTAGGATTAATTACCTTGAGACCAAAACTAGGAAAAGATTTTACAAAACAATAAAACTCAAAATCAATATTCCTTATAAAAATAGGTACAAAATTCTTAATATAAGCTTAGTATTTACTGTATTAGTATATTGCTGTTTCCAACAATGTTGAAAAATTATAGTATATTTTTAGCAGATGATGACATTTGCCTCAGGATAGAAGGTTGATTTAACATTTGAAAATCAAGCAATGTACTTTTCAATATTAAAGATTAGATGAGAACAACCATATGAACATCTCAATTGCAGAAAAAGCATTTGACAAAGTTTAACATACACATGATTAAAAGTACCATCTGTTTTGACTAGATGAATCTTTTTGAGCCCAATGAAGGATATCTATAAAAAATAATCTGCTAAACATCATATTTAATAATGAAAGATTGAATTATTTCCCACACCTCCTAAGATCAGAAAAAAGGCAAGAATATCTACTATTACCACTTCTATTCAACATTGTTCTGGAAGCTCTTAGTTGGTGTAGCTATGCATGAAAAGGAAATAACGGACATAAATTGAAAAGAAGAAATTAAATTGTGCTCATTCACAGATTTTCTGCATAACTGATCTTATGTAGAAAATCCTAAGGGAATGACAACACTACAAAAACTAATAAATGAGTTTAGCAAGGGTTTAAGGTATGGGTTAATATACAATTTTACAGGGGTTTTTTTTTGCCATACTTGTGAATAGTTGTACTATTACTTAGTTAAAATTCAACTTTTTTACTTAAATGACTTTTAATGAGCTTAAGTGCATATACTGAGACATACATAAACATAGATGCATATATATTACCAACATCATATAAAGATATTATTGAATAAAAATAACTCAACACTTGCTTGAATAAAGTAAAATTTTGGGTTTTTATAAAAATTGGGATTATTTATCTCCAGTTGCATTCTATATTTTGGATAAATACTATTGTATAAATACCCTTTGGTCCAAATAGCTACATGCCAAAGAGCATGAAATTCTATGATCAGAGAGCCATCCAACATTTTTTGTGTAAAAGGGTCATCGTTTAAGCAATAGATTAGTTACTAGATGTCTGAGATCATGGTGGTGAGATCAGATATAAAAGAAAGGCCTTGCGGGAGGAGAATAAGGAACCTGGAGAGTGGCATTGATAAACATAGTCTACAGTTATGCCAGAGTTCCCTACATGTATTATTATTGCTTTTATTGGTCAATGTTAGCTGGGCATATAGCAGAGCATTTCTTTGCTGGTAACTAAAATATGTGAATACAGTAAATGGGGCATTCCTTAAAACAACCTATTTTTAGAAACCCAATTCTAATATCAATAACTTAACAGGATCAATAATAGATATTTGGCTACAACTGTTTGGAGTAATTTAATATTAATAGTTTTAGGAGAGTATTTGCTTCAGCAAAAGAGAAAATTACAATGACAGGTTATAATATTCCTTCCCGGGCATGTGTATGCATGCATATAATGTTATTCTATCTTAGTTGTTTCATGGCCCCATGAAAAGAGTTTAAAGCATAGTTATTGAATAACTAAATTTTCTAAATTGCCATTATTTTGCAAAGTGGGTTTCTAAGATCTCTTTGGTCTCTGGTTTGGATCACATATTTCTTATGAGAATTATCCTCTAAAAATAGAATCCCCATTGTATTCTAATGCACACTTCCTGAAATATATTAATTTAGATGAAAAGCCCTTGTTATTTTTAAAATTTTAAATGGACAAATCATATTTCTAATGCCCTCAGGTTTGAGTTATCTTTAGTTTTCGATATCTACTGATGCTAAAGAGTTTTCTTGTTCTGTTTGTAGCATCTCAATAGCACACGGGTGACTTTAACTTAAAATTAAATTGGTCTTGCAAAGAATATTTTTATGACTACATCAAATTGTAAACAGCCTACAGATCATGCTGGCGATTGCATTTATAAAACATCATTAGATGATGGTTCAGGGGCTGGGAACAATACTGCTGCAAAGATTCTACACTCTGTTTATATTTTATTTAATGTAAAAATATGCTATATTTCAAACAGAATTCATAGTGTGGTGGTGTGTAATTTCCAATGCCATTAACTACCTGTAACAGGGAAAGTCACTATGGTGTCTATACAAGATGCCCAATAGAAAAATCAAGTTATGATTGATGCTTGTAGTCTTTATACTCCAAATACCATTTATTAATTTGTGGTCCAAAGAAATACACTATTGAATTTAAAATAGGTAAAAGAGGGCCTTGTTTTCAACAATGCTGAGAGATTCATATATGCAACTCCAGTTTAGGCCCCAGGTAGAGATTGATATTTGTTATTATTATTGTAATTTGAATTCAAATTCAGAACCAAATATAAGAGAAAAAATATTCATCTTTTGTAGATTTAAAGCCTTAATAAAGTAAACTAAAACCTATCATTCATGATTTGAAAAATACTCAATATTGTATATCTCAGAAGGGACAGGTGAAATAATATAGCTTTTCAGAACCTATTCAAAGTACTGAGAAAATTTTCAGACCAATAAGTTCGCACCACATAATATAAGGTGCAGCATGACTTTTGAGGTGCAGCATGACTGGGAAGCAGCGGTTAAAAATTAGGTCTATAGGGTCAAAATTCTTGGGTTATATCCTAGTTCCACTACTTACTAACCTTTAAGCCTGAGCAAGGTAATCAGTTACTTTACATTTCAGAATGTAACTTCTAGATTTATGAATTAAACTTCATAATACTTGAAAAGTACTTAAAATAGTGTAACTAGTAAATGATGACATTAATGTGTATTTTTAGTTTAGAGTTTCATGTTATCTTTCTACTCAATATTGTGCAAAATATTCAGTCAATACTCATTGATTGACCAACTAATTGTAGCTTAGATTAGCGACTTTTATATTTTCCAGCACAAGTCTGCCAGTGGGTTTGCTTTGTTATGGTTAGTTCCTGTATAGATTGCTAAAAGTAAAATATTCCATGATGACTACAGGTTTTTTCTCATGAAGCTGCCAATTTTTCACAGGGAGAAAGAAATTGAAATACAAATGGTGTTGAGACTAGTGAGTCCACAGTAGAAGATGTAAAACTGCTGATCTGGAAAAGCTGGTCGTATAGACATAAGCTTGGACTATAAATTAAAATATAATTCTAGGTTAATCAGTTGGCTACCTTCAGAAAATGATGTGGACCAATTTTAAGGACTTTTCAAGAGTTAGACTTCACCTCCCTGTACATGGCTCCTAGGGAAGAACTAGTGACTGCAATGCTGCGCGAATAGGCTAAGCCTCATTGTCATTAACACATTGTAATGTAGAAAAACACACTCATTTATGAATACACTTTCACACTTACATCCAAAATAAATCATTTAGCTCATGCATCATGAGCAGATATTTTAAATTATTGAAAAATAAGTCCAAAGCAGTAATTGAGGCACATTAATTAAATAGTGCCACAAAGTCTACTAAGTATCAGACATTGGAAATACCAAAAGAAGCAGAATAGATTCTTCTTTCTTGGAAGAAGATAGTATGAAATCAAAATATTTTATGGCAATTGCTGGGACAACATATCTTCTGGCGCTGGGATCACTGCTTCCGCATTGCATTGCTGCTTATAATAGTCAGGATTACTCTGGACCTGCCACTGAGGCTGCTGCACATGTTTGATAGGCATTCACTCCTCACAGCGGCGATATGAGACAAGTACCATTTTGTCCCTATTTTACACCTGAGAAAATACTATAGGAGCTAAAAGAGCTCAGGACAAAAATTTTGGTCTATATTTAGCAACTGCATAGCACTCTCTAAAATGAAAAATGATCTTCTCTGAGGGTTATTTTATTTTCTCACCTTTTGTTCTTCTGGCCCACTTTACTCTTATTTTAACTTTATACTTTTTTAAAAAAAATGCACTTTTAAACTTCCTCAAATTTTATTTACGAGGTGGGAAATGTATATAGTTTCATCCATTGGCCTCTATAAGGGGATAGCCTCCTGGGTTTTCTTCTAACTCCTAAGAACTTCTCTAGATATTCTGCAGACTCGTATTCTAACTACCCATTGAATGTAGATTTCACATGGCTTGAGACAATCTCTACTTCATACCTTATAGACATCTCATCTATTCCCATAACCTTAAGTTCTTCCTATATGGACAATGATCTCTCAGTCTGTCCTGCCTTCTGAGTGCAAAGCAGGTATGTTCACTCATCTCCTCAAAATCTCAGGGTGGAACTTCAACAATTTACTCATTATTTCTATCCCTACAAACCAATGAAATAAAACAGTCATGATCTTCTTTCAGTACATAATGCCACCATTCACCCAGTTTCTCAGCCAAACAAATAGAAGTCATTCTGATGTTTATTTTTTCTTTACTTCACTTCCTATATTTATTTCTGGAGTGTTCTCAAATTTATCCACTTTTCTTCATGCCCACCCCCAGCACTCTATTTTCAGATGCCTATCAAAGCTATCCTACACTTATGATATAGCCTCCTAAGTAGTTTACCTACAAAGTTAAGTTCTGACACTGAGCTCCAAGTCCATTGAAGTGAAACTGATCTCTTCAATGCTAAAATCTTCTAAGTGGCATTCTGGTACTCTCAAAGATGATAAAAAAGAGTCCTTAAAATGGTCCATAAGGTCCTTTATTGTTTGGGTCCTAACAGCCACATTAAGCTTCAGTTCCTTGTACTTAATCATGGTCCTCCTACCACAGGACATTTACACATGCTGTTCAATCTGCCTCAATGTTTTCACCTTCCCTCTTTGCCAACTCTCTCATCCTTCATGCAATGACCAGGTCAAATTCCCTATTAGAGGGTACTATATTGTTATGAACCTTTATGCCATAACACTTCATATTTTCAAATTATACACACACACGCACACACACACATACACACACACACACGCACACACATATAGAGAGGGGGGGGAGAGAAGGGGAAGGAGAAGGAGGGGAAGGGGAAGGGGAAAGGGAAGGTGAAGAAGAGGAGAAAAAGGAAGAGGGAGAGGAAGAAGAAATAATACAATATACAAGTTTCTCCTGAATTTATAAACAACTTTGTGGCAAGTTTGTTGTGTTAACTTTATACTATCTGTAGCTCTGTAGCAAGATAAAAATTATGTATTTAAATTAAGTTACCTCTGGTTATTTTTGAAATGATATAATATAAAAATAAATAGACTTTTCTAGACTATGCTAAATATAATGCAAAATATTTCTTATTTTAAGGGCTCCTATTTACTTAAGAGTCTGGAAGATGATACTCAAAAATGACATCTGGCTACAGGTTTAGAGATTTGGAAAAATAGAGTATAAATGCTAGATCTGTTCTGTTCAATATGATAGCCACAAGCCACAAGTGGTTATTTATACTCTCATTTAAATCTATTAAAATTAAATAATTTAAATGCAGTTTTTAGTCATACTAGCCATATTTTAAGTGCATAATAGACAAGACAGATATAGAACATTTTCATCATCACAGGAAATTATCACACAGTATTACCATATGTAGGATGGAAATGTGAAATGATATCAGAAAGAAAAATAACCGAAGGATTCCTGAGGTAAAATTAATGGCTTTCAAAGCACAAACTCTTAGAGAAATTAGAAGCACATTTTAATGACTTTACCTTAAGCAGTTTGTGCTGGCTCATAAAATACAGTTATGCCTTTCCTAAAGCCCCTTTCTCCTTAGAGAATTCTATTTATAGATATGTGAAAATTTCCTGATGTTTTCTCCAAGATACATTCAAAACCTGCCTTTAAATTGCAGGATGCAGTTATAATAAAATAGGATTTAAAATTGCTAGGTTCAAAGATTTATCTAGAAAGTTATGTTCTTGTTTCAAATTTAGGGTTTCCCTTCTGATAACAGGTTGCACAGATTAGCCCTCTGCTTCATTTCTGTTTATTTCTAGAAGAGACTCTTTTCTTGCTACTGGATGGTATATTTGAAGGCAAATTCAGAAGTTTCACTTGTATGTGTCAAAGAATAAAGGTGAAATTCTACATGAAAACTTTCAAGCTCATTAATTCAATCCTTGGCAAGATTTGTGCTGAATCTTGTGCTAGACTCTGATGAAAAGGGGGATTAAGCTTTCGTTGGAAGAAGGAGGGCATTGGCCATGATGGAGTATTGTTGGTAGAGATAATATTTTAAACAAAGGACTGGAAGAGAAAAGAAACATATGGAGAATTTAAAGTAATTCAGTCTGGCTTTTGTGTATGGAGAATCAGATGAAGAGAGGAAACATGCTCCCAGTTTTGTGGAGCGTTATTATCTTGGATGGAAGCAGAATACAGGAATGAACCTGCTGTTCATCTGAATGAAACTTGATTTCTCAAATAAACTGAATAATTCTAGAAACCACCTCTGAGACTTGGGGAAAATAGAAATTGTTGAATACCTCAGACTAATGATTCATATTTAAGGGTATGAAGGTTGGGTTGAAAAAAATTGTATAGGATAGGGCACTGAATTTGACAGAGAAACTGTCCTCAAATTCTGGCTCTTCCAGTTATTAGCTGTGCAACCTTGGACCAGGATCTCTGGGTCTCAGTTTTTTAATCCATAAAAAATTCCTAAAAACAATAATATATAACTCATATGGAAGACATATACATGCTGAATTTTTAGAGGTTCCATATAATCTAGATTTTAAAGTATTCCCTAAGAAGTAGAAATAGATGTGAATATCCCAGGAGGTGAAACCACATATAGAAAGATGTAGAATCACAAAGGGGTGTGGAATATTTTAGAATAGATGAGAAAGTTGGTGTGTCTGGAACACAGGATGTGGATATTTATGTGTGAATCAAGTCAGTAGAAGTTTGGGGTTACTGAACTAGATGCACCTTGAAAATGGAAATTCATATTATCTTTATACTAGAGGTCCGGTGCACAAAAATTTGTGCACTTGGGTGGGTCCCTTAGTATGGCCTGTGCCCTCTCGCAGTCTTGGGCCCCTCGGGGGCCCCTTCCCCTGGCTGCTGGCACCAGTTTCCTCTGGCACCCGGAACTCAGGCCTTTGCTCTTCATCTGGAGGGGCTTGGGCCCCGGGGCCATAGCAGAGGCCAGCGCTTAAGCCCCTCTCTCGCTGCACGTGGGCCCCGGGGGCATGGTGGAGGCCGGCGCGGAGGGCTTCCCTCTTTGCCGACCTTCGGGGCCAGCCAGCTTCGCTCCGTCGCTTGGCGCCTACGTATGCAAATTAACCGCCATCTTTGTTGGCAGTTAATTTGCATATCACCCTGATTAGCCAATGGGAAGCGTATCGAAGGTATGGTCAATTACCCTTTTTGTCTTTTATTAGATAGGATTGCCAGTACCTAGCAGGGAGCCTAGACACTTAAATTCATGCTTTTGAAATAGATGGGCTGGCTGGCTGGCTGGCCGGCTGGATGGATGGATGGTGAGTGGATGGATGAATATTGAATACATTTAGTTGAAATGATGACATTATGTATAAAGCTCCTAGTTATTTTATTTTATTTTCTGGCTTGTTGTGACACTAGAAAGTCTTTTAAAGTAGGGAAATCATGTGACCAAACTTGCATTTTCCGAATAGAGTTGGCAGTAGTAAGGAGAACTGACTGGAGTGAGGGGAGAATTGGGCAGGACAATTACAAAGGAGATTGTCACATTATTCTAGACAAAAGATGCTGAATGTTGTAACTGGGTAAGTAGAGGAGAAATAGAATTTAAGAGCACTTAGAGCAGAGGCAGTACACAGCATAAAGATGTTTTCATGGGGCAGGAGACAGATGTGTGAGTCAAATGAATCTCTTTATCTGGAAAAATAATGAGAATTTGTCTAAACCATTTCTAAATCTATTCTGATGTTAAACTATATAATCTAATGTTATCACTTGAGCAACTTTTTAAAGACATCTTTCCAGTAATTTGTCATTTACCAACTAAAACTGTGTTCTATTTGCTATCTTAACACTTATTGGTTTTAATTGACTGTTTACTCACTTATAGCCCTTTCTAAGCTGCTTACTTTTTAAAGACAAACACTGTTCATTATTTTATCCCCAGCTTCTAAAATAGTGCCTAACATACACTAGGTAGTCAACAAATGTTTTTGAAACAATCAATGAATGAACTTCTAACTAAGGGAAACTTTGGGATCCTGTGGCATTCTCAGGTATATGTAACTGCTACCCAAAGTTCTTAATACCTTGACTTTGTGTTCACCATTCTGATATCTTCTCTAAGTTTTCTGTGGCGCTGGGTTCTAAGGAACTAAGGACCCTTTGGAATGACTTGAATCCTCTGGCACTAATTTTCTTCCTTGGGTTTTGTCTTTTCTCCATAGAACTGTCTGAGAAAAGGAATTTTCTAGGTTAGTTCCTTCTCTGCGCCATTCTTTCCTGGGGTAGCTAGGGGAGACCCGGGAACTGTGAAGATCCCCCATATTCAGGATGTGAATCAGCACTTAATCAATTATTATGAGGTAATACAATACAATATAAAAACCAAGCCTGAAATGTCATGTATAAAAGCAAAGCAAACAAAAAGCAAAACCATTCATTTGGTGCTTTGTAGGTTATACTTTAAGATTACTGTCCTGTGAGAAGACATTCTTGGATGATTATGGATAAGTCAGGAAGAAATATATAATCACATTTTCAGTACTAATTTATTTCTATTGCAATAATTGAATTTAAGGTTAAAGAACACTATCCTATAAACATCATGTGATGTTTTACATCACTTTAATAGCCTAATTTCCTTGGTTCATGTAAATGAAGTACATTGCCCTGAATACTAAAATAAAAATATTTTAAGACATTCTCTACTACCTACTTTAATGAATTATTTTACATTACAGATGCATAAAATAAGAATCTTTAAAAAGCAACAGTTTTGTTTTAATGAAGTTTTATTTTTTGACTGAATAAAAATTTGTTCCTTCCCAAATTTACATTTAGGATTTTTCTATTTGAGTTTGTCAATTTATTTAAATTCTCTGATACTGTTATTAATGTAACATTCATCACTAATTCACTATATTTTTGTTTATTTTGTTTGACTTTGGAGATGATGTGTGCAAAATAAGAACCCAAGATTGATGCTTTAAATAAGGCAAGAAATTAACATATGGTTCATAAATTTATAGACTTACTGGGGCAAGATTAAGTTATTTCAAAGACCAAGCATTCTCTTGGCCAGAAGCAAGATTTAGTCATTGAGTTTGCCTTTGATCTAATGAGGGACCACATTAACAACCAATGAAAGAATAAATTTACATAGAGAATGGTCAATTTCAATCTAAAAGATTACAGTAAAGATAAATGTATTGATTTGCTCTTCTATTAATGTGCACGAGAAATGGTCATTGACAAACTGCCTCACCTTGTATATTCTAGTGGCAGAGATGCCTACTGCAAGCACTGTGCACTCATTGTCATAACCTGATGTTATGGGCCATTAAAATAATATGGTGACTCTTCACTGTTCTTATTCAATGTATACAAAACAAAATTAGATTAGAATTTGGTTATATTTACTGAATGGCAATTTACCTCAAAACTTAGTGGCTTAGAACAATAAGTTATTCTTATGGTTTTGTTGGTTGACTAGGAAAACTGGGAAGTCCTCATTTGGAATCTCTCATGGTAGCTGGGGTTGAAGACGTCTGAAGGATCAATGGGACTAGATGTCCAAGATAGTTTTGGTGTTTTTTTTTAAGAGAGAGAGTGAGAGAAAGGAGAGGGCTAGAGAGATAGAAACATCAGTGAGAGAGAAACGTCATTGATCGGCTGCCACCTGCATGCTCCCTACTGGGGATAGAGACCACAACCTGGGCATGTGCCCTGACCAGAATTGAACCGGTGACCTCTTGGTTCCTGGGCTGATGCTCAACAAGTGAGCAAAGATCACATCCAGGCCATAGCCAGAAAAGCTGAAACCTACCGTGACTGTAAACTACTTTTCAAAAAATCTCAGAAAGAGCTAAGGTGGTATATCAGCATATTTTATGGGTAAAAGACCTTCGAAGGATAATAAAAGTATTCCTCTCAGATCTCCGCAATCAAATGATAGAGATTTCATGAAGGGCTTATCTCCAAGAGATTTGTGAGTATGGCTTTTGTTTAACAGAGTGGGCCCTAAGAGAATGCCAAGGAGGTCCTTACTATTCTTTAAGAAATGCTGCAGCAATATCCACTAGCTTGGATTCGGGGGGGAAATGTTAAGAATGGGGACAGATCCTTATTCACCAGAATTCCGGCTAGAAGCAGTCTGAGAAAACTGGTTAGCTACCAGCACATGATACCATTCATACACAATGAAATAGGAACCTGAAATAGGAGTCCTGCTGACAGAGCCGAGAGCTACAAAGAATTATTTCTAGATCATGAGACCTAATCAAGAAACTTCCACCATTTGCCTGGTTAGATTTCAAAATTTCTATGTAGTAGTGATACACTGTGCATTCCACTTTCTGCCTTTTATAACGGGGCTTTCTGTGGCAGTTATGCTAACCCTGTCCCTCTATTGTAATAGGTACGTGTGGAAAGACAATTTATCTCTTCAGTTGCGCAGGTCTACAGATAGATAGAAGCTGTACTTAAGGATCCACTCAAGGAACCTCTTCGCACATGGAAATGATTTATATGATGATGCTGAATTTTGAACAGATGATGTAATATGTCATTTCCAGGATAGGGAGATAAGATATCTGAGGCTTGCTCTCATGGATTGCTCACCTTAGGGGAAGCTCCTGCAATTTTGAGGAGCAGCTCTGTGGAGAGGCCCATGTGAAAAAGACCATGACCTGCCAATATCACATGGGTGAACACTCAGTTAAGGTTAAAGTCAAGCTGTTGGGAATGGTGCAGTCTTATCTGAAGGCTCAATTAACCAGGTTCAGAGGGAATCCACTGCCATGCTGTAAATGTACTCCTGACTGTAAGAAACTGCGTGATTATATGTGTTTGTTGTCTGAAGCCACAAAGTTTTAGAGTAATTTCTTATGTAGCAACAGGCAGCTACTATAGATGTGAGAATGACAACTGACTAAGATGTTAGGTGTGAAAGATAGTTTTGTTTCTTCTAGGAAAATCAGTTCTCCTCTTTTTTCCTCTTTAAATATTTGGAGAAGAATTTGGCCAAATTGTATGTGGACATCAGGATTTATTTAGAAGGAAAAGAAAGGATATCACATTTTTTTATCCCTTCTCCTTGAGATCAGGAGTTAGAAAGTTTTATTTGGATGTTCTTACATTATCCTATTCATGGTCCAGTGCCATTATATGCAACAGAGTTCACGAATGTCTTGATAAAAGTAGGGGGAATAAAGACCAGTAGAATAGTGAAGATGAATATGAATCAGTGTGTTTAGGATACTAGAATGGTAGGCACTGGAAAGGGCACCAGATCATCTCTTCTGGGAGAATATGAGATAAGTTCATCAGTAGTCATAAGCAAGTGTGGCACTTCTCGTAACGAGAGGATTTAATTTTAGTTATTATGTTCAGGAAGCAACTTTAATAAGAGTGCCACACTGTAACATTGCTCATTAAAGACAAGCTTGCCAGTGGATAGAGCACAGTCATCAGGGTATTACATTGTTAA
>NW_006285040.1:2061606-2074640 GCF_000327345.1 Myotis davidii
ATATTTGAGTGTCTACTATCTTATAGTTTCTGCTTTAGAAACTGAAATAATTTTAAAAAGAAGATCATATCAAGCCCTTGCCCTCATGAGGCTTTCTTACCTGTTAATGGATCTTATGCTCGAACTCTTTTTCTAAAAGAATCTGCTTGGACACTACCACCATTCTTGACTTGTGAGGATGGCTAAAGGAAAAATCTAGACTTTTGATTCCAAGGTCAATGGTCAGTTTTCCAAGAGTGATTTGCACTGAATCTAAAACAGAAGAATTGGTATTTCTGTTGGTGAAATGCTACTCGACCACAAGTATAGCAATAGAGGCAGCGGATTTTGGATTAACTACTGTGATTCAGCCACGGTCTGCTAAGACCAGTTTCCACTCAGCAGCCAATGGCCATTTTCATTGTTAAGACACAGAGGTAGGATTAAGACAGACTGTACTCTACAGAAATGTCTTAAACACATAGGAATTTGTTGACATGGAAAGTATAGGAAATTGAGGCTTTGGGGGAAGCAGACTCTTTTTGTTTTCATTTGTCTGGTGGGCTTCTGCATCTCACACTGGAAACTAAAGGCTGCAGATCAAACTGTAAAATGGTACATCCCAGTTATATAATTAATCATAATAAACTCTGATTCTGAAGCTAGAACAATTTAATTAAGATATTAAAATGCCCTCAACAAATATTCTCTTGATTAAATTAAATCATGCTTTAATGAGCATAAGTGAAACATTTTTATAACCAAACATTTATTTTACAAGCACATTCACACACACACACACACACACACACACACACGCACGCACTTTAAGGTGAGGTTAAAAAGAAAGGATGTGATTACAGTGACAGGCAAAGTATTTTTAAAATGTATACAAGTGCATTCTTAATCTTTTGAGTCAAATCCACATTGCAAATAATATTTGCAAGGCAAATGTTTTGCAAATGTTTATGCCCTTCTCCCACAGTTGTATAAGTGCTAGCCAAGGTTTAGCAACTGGCAGTAGTTTGTGGAAATGTTAGCCAAGTAAGTATCCTGCTGTCATTGGCCAAAGTAAATGCATGTGTCATTGTCAATGCTTAACATTACCATAAAGATATGTTTACCACCAGGTAGTAAACATCTGCAGTTGGGACTTAAAGCATGTATGTGACTGGATAAAATAAATGCTTATTTTATTTTGCCATTGTGTGAATGACAGCCATATTTTCATACTGTAAAAAAAGTGTGTATAAAAGTTTAAGTTACATAGCATGGATATTTGTTAATGACTCACTTTCCCTTAATTGGCTCATAGATTTTACAGTTAGTTGGCTTTAAGGAATTATTCCCCAAAGATATATTACTTTGATCATCATCCAACATGCTGGACAATTTGAGTATAATTTTTTCAAATGAGTATGTCTTATCTTCAAAATTGTTTTATAAGTTTTAGTAAAATATAGCAGTTTTGTACCATTTTATAATTCCTCTAAATTTTGTTCAAAGGATGGAATAATTCTATGATGTCTTTCTTTCATTTGCACTTTTTGAAACATGGACATGATTGTAGGATTTAATACCTAGTATATTTAGTGAAATAGAACACTTTCTGAAGATTTTATGTATTCTAAATGAGGATTGGGCAGTGATTCCATTTCCCCCCTCATTAACCAATCAAATTGTATACTATTTTAAAGGACAAGGCAATAGCAAGTGCTATACTTTATAAAGTATATAACATTTACATTTCTGAAAGTTCATTTGCATGATGGATATGTTAAAGAGAACAGAAAATCATTCAGGATTAACCACATCTCATGAATTTCTAACTATAACAAAATGAGCAAAATAGTATGTCAATGGCATAGTCAATGCTATTTTAAGGCCATGATAACATTAGAAAACGTACATCACTTTGTGGATTGGATATCCTTGTTTCATTTGTGTGGCAAAGTCCCAAAGGAGTTAAAATTTACCTTAAAAGGAAGATTATCAATTTCTTGGCTGATTTAGGGGATTTCTACATATCTGGACATTGAGCTCTTTTTTTTTTGTTCTATTTTAAAAGTACTTTCTGTCCCCTAAAGATAGGGAATTGGTAATATTATCATGGGTTACCTACATTTAGAATTATGAAGTCAGATGCCAGTGTGTCCTACTTGGATGAAATAACCTCTGCCAGCTCTAAGGTGGGAAAGCCCTTTGTCAGAAATATCTTTCTCTTGAAGTGGGCATTAAATCTGTTGATGTTAATGCCTCTTTTGATCCTAATAAATTATGACCCAAAAGGCCACAGTC
Organism: Myotis davidii; assembly: GCF_000327345.1. Lineage (NCBI taxonomy): Eukaryota > Metazoa > Chordata > Mammalia > Chiroptera > Vespertilionidae > Myotis > Myotis davidii. Next base: position 2,063,884 of record NW_006285040.1, read on the forward strand.
TCTTTCAACACATCCTAGTCCTTCAATGTCTGTTACCAAGGGTAGCCTAGAAAGAGTACATCTAGTTCATCTAATGCTATTGAAACTCAGTGAAGGGTCAGGACTGAGAGCCAGTGATACCGGATTAATGTGCCACTAATTGCTCATTACCGGCTGGCATGAAAAACAGTTGGGCTGACAGTGCGTTGGCAGCTAAGCCTTCAGCTAAAGAAGCTTTCAGCTAAAAAGTTTAAAGCTGGATGACACCCCAGAGCCCTCAACTATGTCAGACTAGGAATGAACAAGGAGCATACAGATTCTCTGTGAATATGTATAATGCTTTCTGCTCCTGCCGCCTTTATTTTGATAAGTTGAAGCCTTCTTCCCTTCTACTTGGGAAGATTTAGACTAATGATACTCACCTGTGTCCATATAGAACATGACATTTTTGAAGTGGCAAGAGAAATTTTGATCTACTGAACTCAAGCTCATAATTATTAGAATCCCTTAGAACAATATTTATCCTGGGGAAGTGCATCACAGTAGGAATCTTCTTACAAATATATTGCAAACAATCTGTATTTATTTTCAGCTTTAGTGGGTTCATTTTATCATCATCTTCTTCATTATCTTCATCATAATTATCACAGTGGATAACAAGGCCCACATTAACGTAGAAGGGAAATATTTTACAAACAAAAAAGGACCTGAAAAATATGACCGAGGAAGTGTTTATTTTGGTCACCAGTGGAGTCACCGTAGAGATAATAGGCCATGAAGTTCTGGCTAACTCATACTTAGGAAACCAGCCTTTATGCTACCAAAAAGAGAGAGAAAAAAGATGTGTTAAGTTGAAAAAATGTGTTTCTCTATGGAGGTGGCTTCGATTAGAATGGGAAAGGACTCTAGGATCATAAAGCTGGGGCAGATGAGAACTCTAACTGAATTCTGCACTTGGAGAGCACACCTACGTGTGCTGAGTAGATATTGAGGCAGACCTGGCCATTAAATAATGTGACCTTAGGCACTATGTCAAAATATTTTTGACACAACTCGAAAGGGATTGCTGAGTGGGCACTGTGGCAATGACTCAGAGAGATAGTGTCTGGGAGATGGTGATGGATAAGAGCAGGAGAGAGGCAATGCATAGCAGAAATGCAATGCCACTGTGGCCAGGACCCTCCTCTTAATTTTCCAGGCTATCCAAGGCCCAAGCATTCTGAGTGATTTGATGGAAAGGATCCCATGTAATGCCTGAATTCAGGCCTCGTGACAACCTTGGTAAGGAGGCTGAGAGCCAGATTAGCTTTACTTCAGAAAAATGGAAAACATTGGCATTTCTTGCTCTTTGAATATCACAGGGTAACTAGTACCTGTTATATTAACAGTAACAACAATTTTATTAATTTCCTGTTATATGCTCATATGTATTTTAGCTATAATCTTTGCAAAAACATTGTTACGTAGATTTCACCAGTGGGGTCCCTTGGCCTGGCCTGTGCCCTTCCACAATCTGGGACCCCACCAGTGCATGATCAGGGCTGGGGAAGGACCACGGGAGGGCTCCAGGGTGTGTCTGGCCCATCTCGCCCAGTCCCAATCGGTTAGACCCCAGCAGCAAGCTAACCTTCTGGTTGGAGCATCTGCCTCCTGGTGGTCAGTGTGCATCATAGCGACCAGTTGACTGGTCAAATGGTCACTTAGGCTTTTATATATATAGATTATAATGCTCATAATTATGTCAGTACTATAGTTTATTAATCATTTGTTCATTTGGCAGATTTATTGTTTGCCTACTATGTGTCAAGCACTGCTCTAGGTGTTGGGGATAAACAAGAAAAACAAGGTCCATGCTGTATATAATTGAAGACACTAAGCCAGAGACATCAAGGTCAAGAACCATATACTAGTATTACTCATTCTCTTATTCCAAGGTGATCAGAGGTAGAATAAGGTAACTAACATTTGTTGTGCACTTACTTTGTTCAATGGTAGCATTTCTACATTGTCTTAGTTAGGGTTCTAATTACAAAGCATGCAGCGTTAGCAGGAAGGGGGTGTTTTGGAAGGACTTAAGGACAGCCCTAGTGACCTAGGGACTGGAACTGAGGGAACTCAATCTGTCTCCAACCATCAATTATGTTAGCTTTATTAGTTCCTCCTACACATAGAAATTCTCTACTTGGTGGGGCATTTTTACCAGCATATCTGTATTTGCTATCTTCAAGCTTCATGATCAGATAGGCAAAGAGACATTAGCCCCAGCTGTAGTTGTAAAAATCCTGAGTGATTGTTCTGACAGAGGATAAATACCCAACCCTGGAAGTTCACCAGGAAGATGAGGTCACTCTAATTGGTCAGATTGTATCTAGTGGTTATCCCTACATTCAGCACACAGGGCTACCTCTCAGTAGAAGGCATAGCCTGGAGTGGATGTATGCCAGGCACACCAACACAGCTACCGCACATAATTTTTACAACAGTCTCAGAAAAATATATCATGTTCCACATTTAAAAAAGAAACTTAATTTTTGTCTCAAAGACATTAAGTAAGCTATCTGTATTCACTCAGTTTACGGAGGTGTGATCCAAACCCTGTTTTGACTTCTCGAAATCTGGTGCTCTTTTTGCTATGCCACACTATTTCCATGAACCCTGGAACATGAGAGCTCTTAAGAAATATTCACTGAATAAATACATGAGTGTCAAACTTTGAGTAACTAGGATAATCCAAAAGAACCTGTACCACTTTTACCCAGAATTTAAATTGGAATGTATGTAATCGTATGAATTTTGGGATTTGAAATGAAAAAACGTAACAAGTTAATGTACAAATATGCATACGAACAAACTGTGATATTCCTGGGCAACTATGAATATGGAAGTACAAAAATAATTATTTTAGTTCCCATGTAAAAAAATTAAAAAAGTACTATTTAAAATTCTTTACTTAGAGAAAATTTTACAAAAAAGTTTTGGAAATGCCCAAATCACTTTTATTTTGACAGAATGAGTCAGCTAAATTACTCCTGTGGCATATTGAGAGGAATTTTCTCACTGGTTTCTAATGGTTAATTGGGACATTTGCCATCATTGTTTGGACCACTTTGTACCTTCTTCTTAGCTTGTGTCTAATGGTGGTGAAATTTATAGGTTAGTTCTGACCGAATGGCAGCTGTTGCTTGTCATTGGCCATATGTGAGGCTCAGCAGATGTCCTATCTGTTAACTGCAGAAGGTTATCTAAGGTATGTGTGCCTTTCAGTAGGTGTGTTTCTGAGAAACACTACAAAAACCCAGCTCCATTCAGGTGGTGTAGCCAAGAATCACCTTATAGAACTGGTGGGCATGCTGGCAGTAAATGGAGGGCAGTGACAGAATGGAAGCAGGATCAGAAGCAGATACTCCTTGTGGAATGTCTTCGAGCACCCAAGCAGAGTTAATTTTTTCCTGCCTTCCTGTAATGTATTATATCAGAAGGCAGCAAAGTCTTCTGCAAAGAGCCCTTTTTATAAAGCCTAACATATGCTATTATTTCATCTATGTCATCTATGTATATTTATTGAACTATTTATATGCACAATGCTCTGGGTTAGCTAGAGAAAAGAATGTGATATTACTAGTTTTGGGGTCTATAAATCTAATATGAAAAATGGGAAAAAGCCATAATGTTTCATATCAAATACAAGCTAAGCTTTCTAGGAGTTTACGGGAGAGACCTCTTGTAGAGGATATGGTCATATGAGAAAGAATCTAAACAGACACTTGAACAGATTATAAAAGAAGACTGTAATGAGTATTAAATATATAGGGGTTAACAAGGAACAAAAGTAGAAAAGTGGAAAAGTAAGAACATGATTAAGGAACAGTTATTATGACTTGTATCTTGAACAATATGAAGAAGTTTGGGTTCAGATTGTATAGGGTCTTGAGTGCTATGTTGAGGTTGGTTTCATTTTTAAGTAATGAGGGGCTGTAAGGCTTGGACACATAGGAGGAGTGATGTGAGCTTTATAGCAAAAAGATGAATATGTGTACTACCATATAGTTTGGATTGGAGGGTAGAGAAGTTGGAAGTAAGACTAGTTGGGGAGTAATTGGAATTGTCAAAATAAATCGAGTAAAGACTTGGTCAAAGTGTAGGAAAGCAGAAGTGAGGCTATCTATATATATAAAACCCTAATATGCAAATAGACTGAACAGCAGAACAACCGAACAACCGGTCGCTATGACATGCGCTGAACACCAGGGGGCACACACAAAACATGAAGGGCATTGGCCATGGCGGGATGGTGAAGCAGGTGAGCAGGGGCACCAGACCAAGGCAGGGCAACGGTCACTGTCATCGGGGCAAGCCTATGATGGTTACTGAAAATTCTTTGCTCTCACGTGCTGTAGTCTTGTTGGGTGCTTGTACCCGCTGCTGGTGCCTGGTGCCAGTCCTGATTTCTAGGTGCTATCAGTGGGTGCCAGCAGTGGCTGCCAGCCCTGATTGCCTCTGAGGGTTTCTCCACTTCCCCCTGCTCCCGAGGGGCGATCGGGGCAGCAGCCACCACTTGCACCTGCTGACAGCACCGACCCCACTTGCACCTGCTGCTGGTGCCAGCCCCATTCGCTCCACACTGTCAGCAGGGGTGAGTGGGGCTGGTGCCATCAGTGCATGGGAGTGGAGGCAGTTTGAGTGGGGCTGCCAAAAGACAGAGCATGAGGGGCCGTGACATGAGGGGCCAGGTGGGGGCGTGGAGGATGGGCCGAGACCTACCCCTGTGCCCACCTCAGCCTTGTGGTCCACAGTTCCTTTCAAGGTGCACTGGGCCCCTAGTGTGTGTGTGTGTGTGTGTGTGTGTGTTGGCAAAAGTAGTTTTATAGTTCTTCATATGGAAGGACATAATACTGGAATAAACTGTGTTTTGTGTACCCATAGCTGTAAACCTACTTTTGCCCCATCCTGTTTGTGTGTGTATGTAAGGATGTAAGGATATCCTATCTAATAATAGACAAACATGGTAATGGACCGTACCTTCGCTATGCCTCCCATTGGCTAATCAGCATGATATGCAAATTGACCGCCAACAACGATGGCAGCTAGTTTACATACTGCAGGTGGGGCCGGCAGCACGCGAGGCTGCCGGCGGGATCTGGGCCATGGATATGTGTGTGTGTGTGTGTGTGTGTGTGTGTGCATTAGAGGCCTGATGCAAGAAATTTCTTCCCCTGGCTTCTGGCACTGGCTTTCCTCTGGCACCCAGAACCTGGGATTCCCTCGCAGCCCTGGCTTCATCCAGAAGGTTGTCTGGAAGGAGGTCCAGTCTAATTAGCATATTACACTTTTATTATTATAGATATATATTTTTAATACAAAAAACATTTGAGCATTAGAATAATTGAATATAGTGGGTCAAGAAAAGAAAAAGTCAAGAAATAATTTTAGGGGATAATTTGGAGAAAAAGTACTCATTTATATTTATTTATTTATTTGTTTAGTTATTTAATCCTCACCTAAGGATAATTTTCCATTGACTTTTAGAGCAGTGGAAGGGATGGGGGGGAGACAGAGAGATGAAAACATTGATTTGTTGCCCCAACCAGGGCCTGCAACTGAGGTACGTGCTCTCCTGGGACCCTTCAGTCTGCAAGTTGACACTTTATCCACTGAGCCAAAACTGCTAGGGCATGTACTCATGTATTTTAAAAAATGCAGAAGTCAGGAGGTAGTGACAATTTTGACAAATATGACTAATTTAGACTTAAATATAGGGCACAAAATTAAAAATAAGGTAGACTCTAATGACTTTAGGCCTTCTCTTCATATCAAATGTTTCTTACCACTGAAAATCACATAATGGGAATATGTAACTGAAATTGCTGAGCTTTTCTATATTAAATTACTACATCATGACATAATATCATCAAATGATGTAAAATTATAAATGCTACATCACTGTAAATTATGTTTAATAAACTGGGGCATATGTTTTGATAAAGAACAAAAAGAAAACCTAGCTAAATCATGAATCTCAGAATTCCTGGTTGACATGGGCATAAAATGCTAGGTTGGATTATCAGGACCTATGTTTTTATTTAGAAGTCATTGGTAATGTCATTTGGTAATCACATTTAATTCTAAATTGACAGGGACATTTGTATTTTTCAAGAGACAAAAGGATATTGGTTAATGAGGGATAACATATAAAATGGCATTTTAAACACTTTTACTGCTTAATAATTTGTAACATTTAAATTGGATGTGTTTTTAAGAGGTTTGCAGACTATCTAAGATGTAAAAATTAATCCTATGACCACTTCTGTGTTCTAAATGAGCCCTGATAGAATCTACATTTTGTATAGTGAGGCTTTGCTATAGATTAGTTTAATGAATCAGGTGCCTAATTTTCCCCAGAATCTCAAAAGAAGCAGCATTTGAGGTACATGAAGAAAGCTCTGTATCCACTCCCTAGTTCTGTTGTTTTGTTCTGTGACTATTCAAGCCTATAGAATTGGGATATAAATGGGAGGTGTAAAGAATTTTAATTTGCATCTGGAGATTGAGAAACAATGCATTGGTGAAAATAGAGAGCAGAATTTTCTTCAGAATTCAGTAATGAGTTCTTAAGACAACGAAATCTTCAATATCAACAAACTTGCAATAAAGGAAAAGGGCAAGATTAATACGGTGACACCCCCTTCTTCTCAGATGGAAAGACATCAACGTAGGGGTGTCTTTTGTTCAATGCATAAAGATATAGAGAAAATTTGATTCATGAGTATTCTTAAGGAGAGTGCATTAAGGATTTTTAAATTATACATTTGAAAGTCCTGGATGTCTGGATTTCTGATTCAGGGATAAGAAGCCAAAAGTCAAGTAAAGTAACAAAGGGGGGCATTAAAGTGTCCTCGGAGAAGGATGGGTCTTAAAGTTGAATTTTCCTTGCTTTGCACATTACTGTGTTGGATTTGGATATACAAGTCTGGAGGTAGACACTGCAGTGGAGTTTAACTGCACTATGTAATAAGGATGGTGACTTCCCAAGGGAACATGAAGGGCAGAGGCAGGAGGCTAGATCCTTTGTAAGCAAAAAGTTTGTAGAAGATAAAAACATACCCATGGCTGAATAAGAACTTGAATATAGGGGAAAACTGAATTATTTAATAGGGATTAGAATTAAAATATTCTTATGTTTCTGCAATTGCAAAGACTATTAAAATCACAGTGTGCTTGGTGGGTTGGATTTCTTGTGAACATGAAGAAAGGGGCAAATTTTCTCTGTAGGTTGGTGTGGGGCCTGGCAGGAGTCATCACACATGAGTGGGTGGATAATAAACCTGAGCTCCAATAGTATTTACTACTTCGCTTGATTTACTTGAAATAAAAGCATGGGAAATTTTACTAGATTAAAAAATCAAGTATGGGCTGCTAAACAGATAAATTCAAAGACATCGCATCCTATTATTCCAACTCAAAGACATTGCATCACCCAACAAACAATATATAACTGTTTCCAGTGCAAGAACTGCACTTGGTATTTCACATTACAGAGTAAGTACAGAGGAGGTTTCATCCTCTGGATGTTCCTAATCTAATTCCTAATGAGAAAGAAGCTCCTACATTTGGGCAAATAGGGGATGGTTTAAGAAGTGATCAGACCTGATACTCAAGAAGACTCTACCAGAGGAAGTTCCTAACTTTTCTTCCTTGTTTAAAATATATTTTATTGATTTTTTTTACAGAGAGGAAGGGAGAGGGATAGAGAGTTAGCAACATCGATGAGAGAGAAACATCAACCAGCTGCCTCCTGCACACCCCCTACTGGGGATGTGCCCGCAACCAAGGTACATGCCCTTGGCCGGAATCAAACTTGGGACCCTTGAGTCCGCAGTCCGGTGCTCTATCCACTGAGCAAACTGGTTAGGGCACTCTTCTTCCTTTTTAATACAAGGTTTTGAATTTAATTCGTACTCAGCTTAATCTGATCCCTAAGTCAGTCTCCTGTGCAGGGGAGCCACAGAAGTTTCAGTAGTGTTAATTAAATATTTCTTCTTTGAGGATCCAAGATTCAGCCAGGTTGGGAACAGAGTAATTCAGTAGTCTCCAGCTTTGTAAGCCAGGACCTGAAGTTGTGGTTATGAGTAGGTAGGCTTGGAGAAGCACAAGTGTCTCAAGTTAATCCTGAGTGGTTTCTGCTTGATCAACCTACCTGCTGTGTTTGACATGGTGTTCTGATTTAAGGGAACATTCCAAGGTAAACGGCGAGTTTGCCAAAATAAAAACTGATCAAAAATATATAGGTAGATATTAGTCTTCATGGGCACATATGAAATGCAGGCAAGGCAAGGGCAGAAAACTCAGGTGAGGAGAGGAAATTAGCTACTGACTTACCAGGCTATGGAAATAGGATAGGAAAGATAGGTGTGCAGATAGCTAGACAGACTCTGGAAACATCCCGGCCTGGGCGGGAAAACTATCAAGATAAGGAAAGTGTGTCCTTCATATACACTAACTGCACAGTCCTGTGGAGCTGGAGATATAATGGATAATACTGTCTGCACATTTCCTTAGTAGATCATGAGGAGTCCCAGCACAGTCTTCAGGGGGTGTCTTGAGGTGCCTTAACCTAGAAACCAGGAATTTGTATATTAAATCTTAGCCAGTCAAACTTTCTAAGTTTACATATATAGCACAATCCAATTAAAATTTAGGTGTATATTGGTGAGAATTTTCCAAGTAACCAAAGGACAGTGGTGACAACATAGTCAAATTTGTGCCCTGGCAACAGTCACCCATCCTCATATTGGCTTTCACTGTTCATTTGTCTCTATGTTGGCTGTATTATAATAAAGACTAGCCAGTGACCCTAGAGATTTGGACATTAGGAGATTCAAACAACATACTCAGAACCAAGTACTGACTCTCCTTGCGGGGGGAAGCATAACACTTGCATATTTCACATCCTAACCACAAAAGCAGTCACTGTTTTAAAAGCAAGTAATTCTATTAGTTTTATTTGATGTTATCAAATATGGCATGCATAGAGTCTGAGCTCAGATTATGTTCAGCCTCTTGAATTTTCTGAGTAATTTGGGTAAGCATCGAATTAAGTGTAGCTTCATTAATAACTGCAGCAGCCACTGCGTCCTCTGGGGTAGTTAAACTAAATGTATTTACATATAAAAGCGATTATTCTGTAATGTCTATGGAGATTTGGAAACTGCATGGCTAATTCAAGCCATTAAGACCTGCACTGGATGGAGGTAGTGTGATATTGAACTATTTCAGGACTCAGAAAGAAACTTGGAATTACGTTTTAGTGTTAACAAGTAAATGCTACTGTTATTTCACATTTGATAATATATTTAGCAAAAATGGACGAACTTTATTAAAATATACAGGCCCAGTGCACAGTAGGGTCCCTAGTGGCTTCAGGCTGTGGCCTCCCTCCCTTCCCATGGCCAGCCCCACCCCCTAGTCAAACTCCCGGATAATTCCCTCCTCAAGGGGAAAATTTGCATACTACGCTTTTATTATGTAGGATAGTGTCTTGTAATTTGAACAATGAAAAACATTGCTTTACTATTTTCCCAGTCTCCAACTCATATTATTTAAGGGAAGGCAATGTGAAGGATGACATAATTGATTAGGAAAGTAACTGGCACTTGAATACAAGTGGCCTCTTTCTGTCAAGAATGGAGTTCATTATTTGCCATTGTGTGAAAAATGACATGAAGCCAATAAAGCACTTTGAGCAATTTTTCAATCATTCCTTAACAAGTATATAGTTTCTGTGTGTGATCCAGTGCCAAGAGACTGTCAGGATATATGTGCTACTTGAAAATTTATTAGATGTAAAAAGCATATTTATTTTTCTGACTCATGCTTGCTGTTTTCTAATTTTCTTTGTTTTAGAGTTCTAAACTAATGAAGACACCTAAGCCAGTGGAATTCTATTGTTCTATAAAAACTGGTGCTTTACACAAAAATACTACTAGATTCGAACAAATATAACACATTGTTAATGCTGTTCAAAATATCCAGTTTTGTGCTTCATCCCCTAGTAGCAGTGCCATTCGGAATACTGAATAAATCCCGAGCTATCTGTTCCTGAAAGTCTCAGGGCTGATTTATTTTACTTTCTTTGGGTCTGTAACATCTTTCTGAAGTTTGCCTGTTAACCATTGGAAAAGTGTACATCATGTGTTATTTTGTCCAGTGAAACAGATTTACTGGACAAAATAATGAGCCCTTTTTTTGAAATAGTTAAGAAATAACTTTAATCATGTAATAAGTGAGAGTGTATTTTACATTGAATAATTATTATATACCATACCAAGTTCTGGTAGTTTTTCCAACTTTATTTTTGTTTTCTTCATAGCACTTAAAAATTACATGGAGCTAATTTTAGAAGAGTCAGAACAAGGGCCACTTTTTGTATGCTGTTGATGTTGACTTAATAAGTTGTTTCTTTCATGAAACATTTGAAATGCATTGATTATGATTTAATTCCACTTACAAAATAGGTATAACAGAAGCAGAGTAATATAATTTAACTAGAGGCCCATTGCACAAAAATTTGTGCACTCAGCGGGGAGAGGGGTCCCTCAGCACGGCCTGAGCCCTCTCACAGTCTGGGACCCCTCGGGAGATAACGACCTGCTGGCTTAGGCCTGCTCCCAGCTGGCAGAGGGCAGGCCCAGTCCCTCGGTGCAGCCCCTGGTCGGGCTCAGAGCAGGGCCGATTGGGGAGTTGGGGCACCGCCCCCTGTCATGCACAGAGCAGGGCGGGTT
>NW_006285040.1:2075166-2079789 GCF_000327345.1 Myotis davidii
AAGCTCCCAACCGCGCCTTTTTTCTTTTTCTTTTTTTATTCTGGGCCAGCTTTAGCTTTGAGGCTTGGCTCCAGCTCTTAGGCCTCTGCTGCTGAAAGAATGTATCTGGTTTGTTTCGGTTCTATAATCGAAACTCTGTATCAACTCCAGCTCTGAGATCCCGGCTAGGCTCGCTGAAAGGAGGTTTCTGGGGTTTTGTTAAGCTTCTATTTGTAACTATGTTTCTTAAACTGCAGGCTCAGATGCCGGCAAGGCAGGCGGGGAACATTGCAGTCCTCTGTCACTGAAGCAAGCAAGCCTCATGTTCAGTTTAAGCTGCCTGGCTGCCGGCCGCCATCTTTGCTGGCAGTTAATTTGCATATTTCCCTGATTAGCCATTGGGAAGGGTAGCGGCTGTACGATAATTACCATGTTTCTCTTTTATTAGATAGGATTATTCCTATGACATTGATAGTTACTGTGTATATACATTTAAAAACAAGAAAACTTGCCCTGGGTAGGTAGCTCTGTTGGCTACAGCATAGTCCTGATATGCCAAGGTTGTGTGTCTGATCTCAGAGTAGAGCACATAAAAGAAGCAACCAATGAATGCATAAATAAGTGGAACAGCAAACCTCTCTCTCTTTCTCCCCCTCTCTGTCTCCTTCTTTCTCTATCTCTCTCTAAGAAACAAAATAATAATAATAATAACAACAAAGACAAGAAAACTCACCCAATGTAGATTTGACACTGTAGAGAAAAAATCTTGGATATCAAATGTACTATTTTCTCCAAACAAGAATAACTGTTTACACACATATATCATAGTTGTGGGATAAAATCCAGGTGTTTGCACGGCTTTGTTCCTGTCTGGAGACTCCAGGGGAAAGTCTATCAAGTTCTAAAGTCTGTCCTCATTCCTGGACTCATAGCTCCCTTCATCTTCAAAGCCAGCAACAGCTGGTTAGACTTTCTCACAGTGTAGACTGACACTGACTCTTTTTTTTTTCTCCCTTCTACTTCCGCTTTTAAGGGCTCTTGTCATTACATTGGGCCAAACTAGATAATCCAAGATAAATCTTCCTGTTTTGAGATTACCTAATTAGCAACCTTAGCTTCTGTGACTTTATTTCCTCCATGCCATTAATAGAGCATAGTCATGGGTTCTGAGCATTCGGCCATGGGCATCTTTGCAGGGGCCATTATTCTGCCTACCACATGCCATCCAGATTTTTATTTAAGGTCACTTCTTTACATTTCTAATTTTCATTCAGTTATTTACAGGTCTAATTTTTATTCCATTATTATTAAATGTGGAGTGTGGGGCCTGTGAAGGATTATCCTTTCACTTAAGTTTTTCTTCTTCTTTATTAAAACTTGATGGTTTATTGGCCAGAGGCATCCATGTAAAGGGAGAAGTTAGGGATTCACCCAGGACTGTATGGCAGAATGGCTGGAGTTCTACTCATAAAGAGGAGGAGCCTTTTAGGTGCTGTCGATTTGGTTGAAGGGGTTGAAGAGTTTAGTTTGACATTGAACTTAATACCAAGTGGGTTTTTTTTTTCTTATGTACGTAGACTTAGGAGAGAGAAATTTATGCTGAAGATAAAACTTTAGGAGTTGTTCACGTAGAGATGATAATCAAAATCAGGAGAGTGGCAAAAGTCTTCGTAAGGGTACTTATGGAATAAAAAGGAAAAACAGTCCCTGACCTAGAAATCAAAAAGTGAGCATGAAAGCATTGGGCTCAGACTGATTTCTCTGCCAAGAGGTTGAGGAAGATTGACAGACAGGTACAGCAATGACATAACATGGTGATATTATAGATGTCAGGATGGGAGTTCCCCAAGAAGTTGGGGCAATCTTAAATAGTAAATTATACAGAAAGCAAATTAAGCTAAAACCTGAAAAGAGGCGATTGGATTTAACTAGAAGCAGATCACTTTGACAAGAGTTTGGTTCACACCTTGGTGAAAATATGAACCATGTTTAAGTGTATTATGGCGAGAGAAGGAGGTAAGCAGTTAACTGGAAAGCAGTGGTTATTATCTGAAGGGGACAAGGAGAAAACATGGGAGAAACTTTGGCACTTGACATGCTACGACAGAAGCCATCAGAGAGACTTGTGTTGAGGGTACAGGAAAAGGAAGAAATGGGAAGTAGGGACTTTGAATAGAAAGAAAAGGAAGTATCAGCAAGGGGTTATCATCAAACAGGAATATCTCTATCTTTGAAATCAGAATTTTAAGAAAAGGACAAGCAAAAATACAGCCACATATTTTTCTTTTGACAGCCTACAGTTTGGAAAATCGCATTTGATTGCTTTCATTTTCTCTGTGAATAAAGAACAATGTCTTTGTAAGGAACATTTTCTCTGCCAGTAAGGAACTGAATATGAAGGTGGAGGTGATGAGTTTGAGAGATTTGTGAAGAGTAAGTTTGAAGTAGCTGCTCATAATAAGAATGGGACAAGTCTTTTGCAAATTTAAAACCCCTGTCAGTCCAGCAAATAAGCTCCTGAAACTCTTTTTCTCCCTTAAGATTTTAGTTCCCTTTGGCAGCTTGATTCATAAGGAGATTGTGGTAGTGAGACTTCTGAGATGGCTCACAGGGGTCCCCACTTGCTGATGTCCACACCTGTGTAATCCTGTCACCTCAAGCGTGGGCTGGACTTGCTTCTAACAAGTTCAATATGGCAAAGGGATGGAATGCCACTTTTGAGATGAGGTTGTGAAAGACAGTGACTCCATCTCTCTAGCATTTTCCCTCTCTCTCCCTCTCCACCCTTTGCTTGCTCACTCTGATGAAACCAGTTGCTATACTGTACACTGCCCTTTGCAGAGAGAACTACATGGTGAAGAACCAAGGAGGGAGGCCTCTGGATAATAAATGATGGGAAACTAAGGCCCTCAGTCCAACAGTTCATGGGGAACAGCCAAGTGAGTAAGCTTAGAAGAGGATCTTTGCCCAGCTGAACTTAAAAATGACAGCAGTTCTAGCGAGCTCCTTGATTGCAGCCCTGTGAGAACCCAGAGCCCGAGGACCAGCTAGACTGGGCTTGAATTCTTGACACGCAGTGACATAATGAATATTGTTGTTTTAAGCCACTAAGTTTTGAAGTAATGTGTCATGCAGCTATAGATAGCGAATGCAGACATCATGCCTTCTCTTAAGGATTTATCTTTAATTGTTATCAGTTGAGAACAAGGTGTAAGCTGCATGCATGGTGAGTTTAGGAGGAAGTTTCTTAATAGGAAAAAGTTCAATAAAATGTAAATGCTCCAGTTGATTAATCTAAGACTTGTTTGGAACTCTGGAAGATTAACCAGCAATCTTATTCTCCAATCTTTATGTGAGATTTATGTTGAACAGTGTGGTCTATATCACCTTTTGTTATCAGTAAAATGAATATTCTCCAACGATTAGAGTAAATCTGAACCATGGCTTCTTGTTCCAAGTAAGGACTTGAAGAGAGCTTATTTAAAGCAAGTTTTATCCTGATGGAAACAGAGATTAGACGCTAGACTCACAGGAACAATTTTTGAAAATAAATCCAGGAACACAGAGAGTTCTTCCTCTGCATAGACAAGTGTTCACTGTATTCTTAACCAGCTCTTAGGGAACATGATTGGTTTATACAATACAGCTTACCCCTCTCAACAAATCCAAGATGTACATATCCTCCAAGAGAAGACACAGTGAACAGAAAATGAACTCAAGCTGACAGGTGTCATGCCTATTACATTTCTATAAAGTCAAGAGTAAGTCCTGGGTTGGGGCCTGATCTCCAGTAGGGGGCGTGGAGGAGGCAGCCAATTAATGATACTCTCTCATCATGATGTTTCTATCTCTCTCTCCTTCTCCCTTCCTCTCTGAAATCAATAAAAAAAAACTTTTAAAAATTAAAAACAAACAGGTAGTTGGTTATAGTTTTCTGACCCTGTGCAGTATCTACATCTACATCTTTCATGCATGTCCAGAAGGAGGTGATCCTCTGGGCTAATAGTTAGGTAAAAGTTATGGACCTCATACTTAGGTACACAGCTGAGAACTAAGCATAAAGTGATGGGAGAGTGCTTAGGATAAAGCAACTAGAAAGTGAGGAGAGATTCATCAAAGTGATTCTCCATATTCAAGATGGGCACAAGGCCAACGGGGGCTGAGATCCATTGTCACCTCCACTGCCAGTGCCACTTCCTTCACAATTTGCTGACTGCTGTTTGCCAGGCTGGTGGATGACTTTTATGCTCTCATTATCCAAACATCAGTACCTCTAAGGATATTTCTGTCATCTCACTGTACATTTTTCTGTGATCCAAGACAGTGTCACAACTTCCTGTGGGAAGGCTTACATGGGCTCTCTCACACATGCCGGTGACTTTAACACTGTACTTTAGACTCCCTTGACATTTATGTCTTTATTGGAGTGCAAAGTTTATATTTACTATACATATATGATCTTATGAATTAGCAGGGATACATGTTAGAATGTACATTCTTGGTTCTCTCCCCAGACCTATTGAGTCTTGGATGAATCAGGAGGCAATCTGAATTAGGAGAGTGCTCTGAAAATCGACATTTTCAACTGCCCCAGGTCATCTGTGAACAAGTAAGTGTGGTAAATATTACTCTAAGTCAGCGGTC
>NW_006285040.1:2082543-2084243 GCF_000327345.1 Myotis davidii
TATATATATATTTAATATCTTTCTATCTATCTATATATATCTTTTTTTGGACACCCAAATTACTTTATACCTTGCTATTGTAAATAATACTACAACGAACATAGTGTTTATAAATATTTTCAAATTAATGCTTTTATGTTCTTCAGATAAATATGGGTTGTAGGGTAGACCTATTTTTAGTTTCTTAAGGTTTCTACATACTGTTTTCTATAGAGGTTGCACCAATTTGCAGTCTCACCAACAGTGCACAAGGTTTCCCTTTTCTCCACATCCTTGCCAACACATCCCATTTGTTGATTGTTTGATACTAGCCATTCTGATCTTCGTGAGGTGATATCTCATTACGGGTTGGATTTGCATTTTCCTGATTATTAGTGATGTTGAACACCTTTTCATGTATCTTAGTTGGTTATAGTTTTCTGACCCTGTGCAGTATCTACATCTACATCTTTCATGCATGTCCAGAAGGAGGTGATCCTCTGGGCTAATAGTTAGGTAAAGCTCCTTTGGAGAAATGCCTCTTTATGTCTTTTGCACATTTCTTGATCGGATTTTTTATTTTCTGTTATTGACTCATATGAGTTTCTCATGTATTTTGGGCATCGGCCCCTTATTGGATATATCATTTCAAAAATATTCTATTCAGTAGGTTGTCTTGTTTTGTTGATGGTTTCCTTTGCTGTGCAGAGAACTAAGCATAAAGTGATGGGAGAGTGCTTAGGATAAAGCAACTAGAAAGTGAGGAGAGATTCATCAAAGTGATTCTCCATATTCAAGATGGGCACAAGGCCAACGGGGGCTGAGATCCATTGTCACCTCCACTGCCAGTGCCACTTCCTTCACAATTTGCTGACTGCTGTTTGCCAGGCTGGTGGATGACTTTTATGCTCTCATTATCCAAACATCAGTACCTCTAAGGATATTTCTGTCATCTCACTGTACATTTTTCTGTGATCCAAGACAGTGTCACAACTTCCTGTGGGAAGGCTTACATGGGCTCTCTCACACATGCCGGTGACTTTAACACTGTACTTTAGACTCCCTTGACATTTATGTCTTTATTGGAGTGCAAAGTTTATATTTACTATACATATATGATCTTATGAATTAGCAGGGATACATGTTAGAATGTACATTCTTGGTTCTCTCCCCAGACCTATTGAGTCTTGGATGAATCAGGAGGCAATCTGAATTAGGAGAGTGCTCTGAAAATCGACATTTTCAACTGCCCCAGGTCATCTGTGAACAAGTAAGTGTGGTAAATATTACTCTAAGTCAGCGGTTCTTAACCTTCTGGCCCTTTAAATACAGTTCCTCATGTTGTGACCTAACCATAAAATTATTTTCGTTGCTACTGTTATGAATCGTAATGTAAATATCTGATATGCAGGATGGTCTTAGGCGACCCCTGTGAAAGGGTCGTTCGACTGTCAAAGGGGTAGCAACCCACAGGTTGAGAACTAATGCGTTGAGAACTGCTGGTTTATGAGATCTGACTACCACCAGAACTACAATTCCCAGCATTCCTGGTGCTCCTCGCACTCTGGGCTTCAGCTTCTGGTCCTGGGGCTGCCACCGGAACTACTATTCCCAGAATTCCTGGTGCTCCCTGCACTCTTGGTTTTCCCTTCCTGCTCAGTCTCCATCCCATGGCCTCCCACTCTGCCAAGTTCCCCAAGCCGCTCCACTCTCAGCTGGTT
>NW_006285040.1:2087131-2088827 GCF_000327345.1 Myotis davidii
TCATTTCAAAAATATTCTATTCAGTAGGTTGTCTTGTTTTGTTGATGGTTTCCTTTGCTGTGCAGAAGCTTTTTATTTTGATGAAGTCCCATTCGTTTAGTTTTGCTTTAGTTTTCCTTGCTCAAAGGGACATATCCAAAAAGGTAAGACTGATGCCAAATAGTTTATCTATTTTTCTTCTAGAAGTTTTCTGGTTTCAGTCTTACATTTAAGTCTCTCTTACATTTTGAGTTTATTTTTGTATGTGATATAAAACAGTGGTCCAGTTTCTCCCTCCCTTCCTCCCTTTCTTCCTCCCTCCCTTCTTTCCTCCTCCTCCTCCTCCTCCTCCTTCTTCTTCTTCTTCTTCTTCTTCTTCTTCTTCTTCTTCTTCTTCTTCTTCTTCTCTCTCTCACTCTGCCTCTCTCTCTTGTCTTTGTGGATCCATGTTTGTGTACAGACTGACATAGAGGCTCACTTTCTTCCATTGGATATTCAGTTGTCCCAGCACTTTTTGTTGAAAAGACCTTCCTTTTCACATTGAATTGCCACGACACCTTTGCATGTATCTGCCCAGTTACACAACACAATTTATTGACAATATACCATTTATCCCATTGTATAGTCTTGCCTCCTTCGTTATAGATTAATTGACCATATAAGTGAGGGTTTATTTCTGGGCTCTCTATTCTGTTACATTGATATCTGGGATGACATAATTTAACAGAAAAAAAAAACATTGCAATAATCTTTACCACTTTAATTATAAAGACTTCTTCATCTAATTATATAGAATAAGCTGTGTGGTAGGTTGAGACTCTAAGTAAATACACCTATTTGCATTATACAGGACATTTTCAAATTTTAAAAAGAGTTTTATAAACTCCTACCATTGTTTCTCATCACAAAATAAAACTATAAGTATATTTTCATAGAAAATTATTCAGTTGTCATTTATTTAAAATAACAAGAGCATTTTCCCAAAATGATTAACTTAGATTTTACAAATAAAATTGATATAAATATTCCTCAGTTTACAGTTATTAAAATGGCACAGTATTTATTTATTTTTAAATACATTTTAACTTATTTAAGAGAGGATGGGAGAAAGAGAGAGAGATAGAAACAACAATGATAACCCACAGGTTGAGAACTAATGCTCTAAGTAATATTGCTTTACCCTCCACCATGTTTCACTGGCTTTATATTAGGGATTAAAGTTTGAGCTGCTCTTTTTAAATGTAATGCAAGTATTGACATTCTATATTTGAAAAGTAGTCTTTCAACTTGGATGCATATTAGAATCACCTGGTGCTTTAAAAAATACTGTAAACTGGGATCAAAACTCCTCCCAAGATACTAACCAACTACATGGGTGACAACCACTGGTAGAAGAAATGGTATGCAAGTTGTCCTTTATTTACATTTTTCCTAGAAGAGCATTTATCTAGCACTGACATAATTTATTTTTATTTGATTATTTTTTAAATATTGGTATAGTCAGTATGTAATATATTAGTTTCAGGTGAATAATACAGTTAAACATTTATATGCCTTACACTGAGTCTAGTAATTATCTGTCATTGTGCAAACTTATCACCATATTATTAACAATATTCCCTTTTACCCACACTCCCAACACTCTCCTTTCTGGCAACCATCAATTTGATGTGTTTCTATAAGCCTGTTACTGTTTTGTTTATTCTTTTATATATAT
>NW_006285040.1:2090240-2090534 GCF_000327345.1 Myotis davidii
TACATTCTCCACTGGGGATCTAGCCTGCAACCCCAGCATGTACCCTAACCACAAATCAAACTGTGACCTCCTGGTTCATAGGTCAGTGCTCAACCACTGAGACATGCTGGCTGGGCTTAGAGTTTTTGTGTGTGTGTTTTTTAGATTACACATTTAAGTTTAACCATGTGGTTTGTCTTTTTCTGTATGATTTATTTCACTTAGCATAATACCCCCTAGGACCATCATATTATCAGAGATGGCAAGACTTTATTGCTTTTTATTAATGAGTAATTTTACATTATATATATATAT
>NW_006285040.1:2091609-2099759 GCF_000327345.1 Myotis davidii
ATTATACAGGACATGTTCAAATTTTAAAAAGAGTTTTATAAACTCCTACCATTGTTTCTCATCACAAAATAAAACTATAAGTATATTTTCATAGAAAATTATTCAGTTGTCATTTATTTAAAATAACAAGAGCATTTTCCCAAAATGATTAACTTAGATTTTACAAATAAAATTGATATAAATATTCCTCAGTTTACAGTTATTAAAATGGCACAGTATTTATTTATTTTTAAATACATTTTAACTTATTTAAGAGAGGATGGGAGAAAGAGAGAGAGATAGAAACAACAATGATGAGAGAGAATTATGGATCTTCACACCCCACACTGAGGATCAAGCCTGCAACCCAGGCATGTGCCCTGATCAAGAATTGAAGTGTGATCTCCTGGTTCATAGGTCAACATTCAATTACTGAGCCATGCTGGCCGGGCAAAATGGCGCAATATGTAGAAGCAGTTTCTTTCTCCTTAGGTACTTCTTTGAAGATGGAACAAGATCCAGAATCAAGGACCCTTAGCTAAGTGTTCAGGCCAAGGTCACACAGTGAAATACTTACAGGCAAATTCTGTGCTTTAAGTAGGATTGAGCACATGATATAAGAGGATCACTATGGAGTGCTGAAATGCATGTCTGAATTTGTCTCGGTCCTAACAGTGAATAGTGTTCAGCAATTCTGAAGCATTATCTGAGATAGTAGTATTGTGTTCTTCATTCTTGGGTGGGAAAACAAACACTCTGCCACAGTAGAGCCCTGATTCTTTCCAAACCCACACTCTTAGAACCTGTCAACCTCCCTCACAAGGGAGAGCACAGCAGGACAAAAGGACAATGATTAGCATAGGATGCAGTGAAACTTGTTAGAAAAGAGCTTTTAATATTGTTTCAGATAATTTCTCATCCTTGTTATTCTATCTCATGTTTGTACAAATTGACTTGTATCATACTTATGGGTCTCTAGACACATCCTAGAGAGGAACCATCAGGAAACAGTGTCAGAGGAATTCAGGGAGGTGGGCAAGCACGCTTAAAGAAAACAGCCACAGATCACTGTGGATGGTGACATGGAAGCTGTAAGTTGGGGAGCCTTATGCCAAAAGCAGGAGGAGCAAACAGCACCCCAGAACTGGGCAAGAAAAAACTATGGCATTACAGACTGTTAAAATTTAGGATCAGTTCAGTTCCTCTTGTCTCACATTGAATTGATCTGAGGAACTGAGAGTAGATCTCAGACTTTGGAGGAGTACAAGTGGTCCCTATCTCTTGGGAGAATTAGACTTACCAACTTTAGTCTTAAAGTTTCTACAAACATTGGTTCACAGGCTAACCCATGCATATCTAACATAAACAGCTATGTTCTGGCCTTGGCATCTGCCTTACAGACAAAAAAAATCTGTATTTGTTGCAATTAATTGGGTACAGTTCATCACTGAGTCAGCCTCTTGATGTAATTTGTCTGTCACTTGTAGATGAATCATCTAGTTATCAAAACAATTGTCAGGTCAAATTTAAGGTATAACAGGTAAACTTAAAAATGAAACCTTGATTTCTTTGACTCCAGGTGGCACAATAAGCATACTTACTGCTCTCCCTTCATCTAAGACCCAATTAATATAATAGCAGAGGAAAATTTAAAAAGAATAATAAATCCAAACCAATGAATAAATTATGGAGGGAGGTTATTAGTAGATGACAGACTTAACAAATTTCTGGCAGGCAAAAATCAAATGGTAGTGTTTTAAAAAATCAAACAGAGAGGAGGGAGTCATAGCCCAGAATACCCAAATGAACACTCACAGAAAGGGGAGGCAGATGATCTCTCCGTGTAGCATGCACAAAAGCTCCAGAGTTGGGTTCAGGGAGCAGTGGGAGAAGGGGCTAAAACAGGTGATTAATTGGAAGTCTGTCCATGGAGCATTAGAGATCTGGCTTCTCTCCTCTTTCATACTAGCTCATCAGTAAACATGTACCTTCCTGTAAAAAGGAAAGCTCTTTTCTAGAAGGTTAAGTTAACTGGTCAAAGAGGACTTGAGGTACAGTGGTGGGTGTTAGTCACCAAAGTGATGCCCTTCTTATTCTGACATTTGGGGAGCCCCAACTTAGTGAAAAATGACTTGTCCATTCAGAGGTAAACCAAATCATCTGTCTCAGGTACTCAGAGCTCTAGTCAACTGTTCTACCTCCTCATCTGAAACTTTAAAGGGATAACAGTGGATTGCCAGATACTTGAAGAAGAAAATCAACAATATGAAAAAGAAAACAGACCCTATTGTGGAGGAAAAAGTGAAAATTCTGAAGACAAAAGAGGAAAGAAAATATCCTCTTAGTAAGTAATTCAAGATGCCCTTGTGCCCACAAAACACGAACAGGATGTTAAGTGGAAGGAGCATTATGAAAACAATAAAAAATGTGGAAATTAAAAATTATGATCTTCAGTAGAAGGTTAAGCAAAGGTAAAGACAATGAAATCATGTAGAATATGTAATAAAAATCAAAGATATGGAAAGTATTGTTAAGATTGAGGAATAAATGAGTCATTGAAGCAGGAGCAAAGAAACAACATAATGCACATCCGCAGCATTAAGCGCTAGAATAAAATGGAACAATATCATCAGCTTTTCAAGGAAAATAGTTTTAAATCTAAAATTCTATCCACATCTCTATCAAGTGTAAGGGTAAGTGTAACACATTTTCAGATCTACAAGGACTCAAAAAAATGCCCATACATCATTCCTAAGGAAGTCATTTAAGGTATATTTCAGCAAAACAAGGGTAAAATCAGAAGAAGATTATGTAACTTGCATACAATTGTGGAACTAAACCAAGAGTTCAATGAAGAGGAATTCTAGGATGAGAGCAATGAATTTGCCTAGAAAGTGATTAATTTAAATTAAAACAAGAAATTGGAACTCTAAGGTGAAAATGTCTTCAAATATAAAAAATAAAATGCAGTCTGCCAATAGGAAGGTCTAGTAAGAGTTAGAAGGTATTATCAAAACACAAAGCGTAGGCATGGCTCTGCTGCCAACAAATGAAAAGAAAAGCTAGAAACTGGGGTGGATGTGGTGGGGGCAGGCAGAGGAGGAGACTGTCTAGTAAAGTTATGGTTTATATATAAGTGCTTCTCAGCTTCGACTGCACATTAGGCTCACTTGGGGAGCTAACAAAATCCTTATGCTTAGGCTGCACCCAAGACCAGTTACACCAGAAACTGATGCTGGGATCCAGGCATCGCATATGTATTTAAAATTCCCCAGGTGATTTCAATGTGTGGTCAAGGTTACGACTACCAATACATATACATACACACACACAGACACACGCACACACACACTGAGTGGCCAGATTATTGTGACCACCCCATCAGGACTTCGTTGGGCCACCTTTTGCCTTCAATACTGCGGCGATTCTTCTTGGCATTGACTCCACGAGATGTTGAAAGGTGATGGAGGAACCTGACACCAGGCCTGATGAATAGCACTGTCCAGTTCTGTGAGATTTGATGGTTGTGGAACCAGCTGCCTGATGGCTCTTTTCACTTCATCCCCCAACATGTCAGGAGAACATGCTCCAAACCATAACACTGCCCCCACCATCTTGAAGGGTTGTACTCATGCATGTGGGGTGCATGCTTTTATGCTGTTTCGGTTAAATTCTCACTCTGCCATCTGCATGATGTAACTGGAAACATGATTCATCGGACCACATGACTTTTTTTCCAATGCTCGACTGTGCAATCCTGTGTTCCTGTACGAATTGGAGATGTTTTATCTTGGTAACTGCAGACAGCAAAGGTGTTCAAACAGGCCTTCAGCTTCCATATCCCATACGATGCAGTGTACGGCTAATTTGCCTACAAACGTCAGGTGGTCATAATAATCTGGCCACTCAGTGTATATAAAAGCCTAAGCAACCAAATGACTGGTCAACTGGTCGCTATGACGCACACTGAGCACCAGAGGGCAGACGCTCAATGCTGTCAGTGTGCTCCCACAGCGGGAGTGCTGCTCAGCTGACCGACAGGTGCCAGACTCAGGGCTCATGGCTGGCTGCTGCAGCTTGAAGACCACAGTGGTGCAGCAGCAAGTCTACCGAGTGGCAGCAGCAGGTGCAGTGGGGCCATGATGAGCAGGAGCGGCAGGCGGCAGGCGGCGTTGGATTTCTGTTTCAGCCTGATCCCCTCAGGCTGCACTGAGCGACCCCACTGGTGCACGAATCTGTGCACCAGGCCTCTCTTAACAATATAAGCAAGATATTTTGAGGAACTAAAGAAAAATAAGAAAGGTAATTATTTTGACTTTGATGCTAGGAACCAGAGATTCTGGCATGGAAAATAAATTTTATATTATTCTTTGCTGTGTAACTGCATTTATATTATTCAAGAAGACAAAATTGATTTTGGCTTTAACTTTTAGAATCAATTTATAGATAACATAATAGAAATTCTATTTTAAGTTTGTCTCTTCTTCCCACTTTTCTGGAAAGTATATTCAGTGAAAGGCAAAAAATTGGTTTACTGCTAATATCAAGCAAGTGTGGATACTTAGAAGGCACTCTATAACATCATACAAAATAATTCGATGAGTGGATTAAACTGTAAGGTCTACAAGGACATGGACTCTGCCATATTCACTTTCTTTCCCCACTATGAATTAGAGTTTTTGAAGAACTGACCTATAAATGTGGTAAGAGAGTATAGGTCTATTCCAGTTTAGTTAATTTAACTTATCTCAGACTTCTTAATTTTTTACATCAAAATACTCATTGATACCCTACAATTTTCAAAGCACTGGGTAAGGTAACAAGAAACATGTCTTGTACCTGATACCCATGATGTGATAGCTGACCTTACTACATTCATTTAAACTTTATTCATGCCTCTCAGTCAAGTTTGAATTGAGATATGAAAAATGTTGATAAAAGTCTTGAACATGAATTCATCCGATGTACATGAAATTGTATGATTTTCAAATTGTTAAAAAAAATAATACAGCATAGGAAATAATAATTATATATGGTGCCAGGTGGTGCTGGAAATAGCAATAGGAACACTTTGTAAAGTATATGATTGTCTAATCACTATACTGTACACAAGTAACTAATACAAAATAATGCTAGATATAAAAAAAGAAAAATTGATAATAGAAGATAGAAAAGTAATACTCATATAAGTTGTTAACATGTCAAAATTTTACTTAAATCATTAGTGACAAAGGTGATTCAATGATTATATGAAAAATTCAGATTTCTAAGTTCAGTCGAAAAATAAATTTGGGACAAATGATATAAAACTCATAACTATCATAAAGGTCAATATGCAATAATCTTTAGGGAATACCTTTTCTATCAAACAGGAAAAAATAACACACACACCTGGTTCATTTTCTGCAAATCAACCTCTAAATTTACAGTTATAAGACATGGGAGCCCTCATTAACTGTGAATAGTAAATCAAAAGTATATTCCCTGAGAGAATCAGATGACCCCCAGGGCAGTCTTATTAGAAAATGCTCTAGTATAACATTTTTTAAAATTATAAAACTTTTCTCTTTATTCCCAAGTTTTGGTTATTTTATTTCCCTTAGCACACATAAGGTAACCAATCCTGGTAAAAACAATATATTAAGGGGAAGAAAATACTATTAAAAAAGCAAAAATGTTATAATACGTGAGTATTTTGAAAAAGGGGTCAAAAGTCATTTCACTTTAAAAGCATTGAAGATGATTTCTATTCAATTACATCTGCCTCAATCCTCCAAGGGATACAGATACATGTGAAAGTATTCTCAGCTTCTCAGAAGAATTATGTTGTTAAGTGTATAGCTTATCTCCTTCCAAAACAAAGTCAGTTAGCCCTGGCCGGTGGCCCAGTTGGTTGGGAAAGTCATCCTGTACACCAAAAGGTTGCAGGTTTGACTCCTGGCAGGGCACTGTCTCCCTGTCATGGTGCATATGGGAGGCAAGCTAATGATGTTTCTCGCTCACATTCTCTCTTTCTCTCTCCCTCTGCTCCAACCCTCCTCCTTTCTTCTCTCTCTAAAATCAATAAACATATCCTAGAATGAAGATTAAAAAAAAGAGTCATTTGTAGCTAGTTGTATATATATAATTGCTTAGTATGCTAGTAACAATAAGAATAAAATTGCCAGACAGCAAGAGTATGCTCTATCCAAGTTAGAAAGTATTATTAATCGTCTATTTGGGGGAGTGCTTAAACGGAGGTAACTGTTCAGTCATTTCCTTTGGTTGAATTCTATTTTCTTAGGGTCTGGGAGACCCACGGCTGAGTGTTGATGCTTCTTCCACCTTGAATTCCTCCTTCTTGATACTTTGTGGTTTCTACTAATCATTGCTAACTGTGCCAGAGCTTTGGCACAAACCTGTTTGGTTCTGTCTTCATATTGTTACATGACTTTCTCAAAACTGTATGCCAATGGAGGCTACACATTTTATTTGTCCTCTACAGAGCCAGGCGATGGGATCTAGGTAACCTAACCCCTCCTAGAACAGGGGCTCCCCTTGGCTCTCTTCTAATTTTAAAGAGTGTACAACCCCCATCCCCCTTTTAAAAGGAAATTGCAGTAAGTGAAATAGTTACTTTCTCTTGCCTCATTTCTCCCACCTTCTGCTTCTCTTCTTTCCCACTGACACCCAGCAGTTTCTGGACACACCTTTGTTCTTAAGGGCTCTGGTGGGCACCCCCTGCTTTCGCTGGAGGTGCTTAATTATCTGGACCTCTTACAGTATAACCTCCCTTTGGAAATAAATTGTTATTTCCTTACTTGATTAACCTCTTAAGAAATCTTATATTTATGTTAGGGAAAATGTCATACTTCACAGTATTTCATGGGTTTGGCTGAAGGCTTAGTTATTATAATTTTACAAAGTAATTGAAATACAAAATACGTTGCTTAGCATTGTGAAATAGGTCAGGTTAGTGCAATGGCTCTCATTCCTAACCCAGGTTTACCTTTGTTAAAAATGTCTATTTAGCAGAGAATATAGGGGCTCTCTAGTTGCGATATAGTCGATGTTGAACACTGTCTTTATCTCTAACAGTGATTCTCAAATGTGGTCTCTGGATCAACAATGTTAGCATCATGTGAAAACTTATAAAATTGCAAATTATCAGGATCCCAGGTCTTCTAAATCATAAACTCTGGAGCGGAACCCGGTACTCTATGTTGCAGCAAGTTCTCCAGGTGTTCCTCCGTGCTGAAGTTTGAGAATCATTGGACTACACCAGTGGTTGGCAAACTGCGGCTCGCGAGCCACATGCGGCCCTTTGGCCCCTTGAGTGTGGCCACACAGTTTCAATCGCACTGTACGTGTGCACCCACATGTGGTATTTTGTGGAAGAGCCACACTCAAGGGACCGCAGTTTGCCGACCACTGGACTACACTACTTGCGTGAACCTAAATAAGTTACATCACACCTTTAAGTATCAGTATCCTCAGGGGTAAAGGGGTTAATAATGTTACCTCTCTCAGGCGATAGTCCTAAGGATTAAATGAGGAAATCCATGTAAGTAACTCAATACAGTGCTTGGCACAGAGGAACTATTCAATAAATCTCAGCTATTCCTATTAGCCGTTATACTCTGACCCTTGAGCCACTTATTATTGATTGCCTAGAACCTAATGTGGCTTTGTCACTCTTCCCTACTCTGTCTCTTTTAACCTTATTCTTACAAATGTAAGAAGAGGCTCTAGGGAGAATTAAATCAGTCAGTTAGGGGTGCAGGTAATAGGGACAATGCTAGTTGTGTATGAAAATTCTCTGCGTGTTAGTTCCTCCGTTATAAAATCGGTATAACTTCTTTGTGTGGCTGTTGAGGGTAAGCTATGACTAAACATGTAAAGCCTGTAGAGTCATGCACACTTGAGATGTTTAACAAATAGCTGCTGTTCCTGCTCCTTTATTCATTTTTCCTTTAGCTTCTGGTCCTCTTTCCTTCTCATTGCTAATATTTTCATCTACAAAATTATAATGAACTAGGGGCCCGGTGCACGAAATTCGTGCACTTGGTGTGTGTGGGGGGGGGAGTGTCCCTCAGCCCAGCCTGCCCCCTCTCACATACTGGGAGCCCTCAGGTGTTGACCCCCATCACCCTCCAATCGCAGGATCGGCCCCTTGCCCAGGCCTGACGCCT
>NW_006285040.1:2100324-2103148 GCF_000327345.1 Myotis davidii
AGTGGCAGGGGGCTTCTTCCTGCTTTCCCTTTCGCCTCCTGCATTGTGCCTACATATGCAAATTAACCAC
This sequence comes from Myotis davidii, assembly GCF_000327345.1. Lineage (NCBI taxonomy): Eukaryota > Metazoa > Chordata > Mammalia > Chiroptera > Vespertilionidae > Myotis > Myotis davidii. Next base: position 2,100,395 of record NW_006285040.1, read on the forward strand.
CATCTTGTTGGCAGTTAACTGCCAATCTTAGTTGGCAGTTAATTTGCATATAGCCCTGATTAGCCAATGAAAAGGGTATTGGTCATACGCCAATTACCATTTTTGTCTTTTATTAGATATTGGACCGAACCCAAGAGTTTAAAAAAATATTATTCCCTTTCTTCATCATACATATGTATTAGATGCTCCCTGTGCAGTAGTATCTTAGTTCAGATTCCACAAGAAACAGATCAGAATTTATTGTATGTGCAGGAAGTTTATTGGAGACAGTTCTGCGCATATGCCTTCTGTACATGACTCCTTTTCTGCCCCCTTTCAACAGCCCCCATGCAGACACCCTACCTAACCCTCATTGGTTGATTCCCTACTCAGTTTGCCTCATCTCTTATACAGACATCCTCCTTACTCCATTCGGGCTTTCAAACCCAGCGTTGGGCTTACACTGCTGCTTTGGTCCTGGAGAGATTTCCTTCCTACCCTCCCCCAACTTCAGAAGTCCATGCAGGGATGAATTCTTCCTGACATTCCGTGCCAGCCAACCTTTTCTTTGATGCCTTCTCTACTCCACTGGGACCCTAAGTTACCCCCTGTGCCACCCTGCCCTCCACTTGAATGCCTGACTGAATTCCTACTTTGCTCATACCCTAACCCAGTGGTTGGCAAACTGCGGCTCATGAGCCACATGCGGCTCTTTGGCCCCTTGAGTGTGGCTCTTCCTAAGCCTTAGGAGAACCCTAATTAAGTTAATAACAATGTACCTACCTATATAGTTTAAGTTTAAAAAATTTGGCTCTCAAAAGAAATTTCAGTCGTTGTACTGTTGATATTTGGCTCTGTTGACTAATGAGTTTGCTGACCACTGCCCTAACCCATGGTGCTTTGGGACTCCTGGTCCTCCCTGCATAAGTACACCCTTCTCTACTTGCTCTGCTATCAGCCACTGACTATTTTAGAGTCTGTATTTAAGGAATAGGTAAGCACAAGCTATCTGTGGTTGGGTTTCCTGAGAAACTGATTCTAAGGTGGAGAGTTTCTTGCAGGAATTTTATTGAGGTGTGCTTCTGGGAATAACACCTATGAAGGAGTGAGAGAAACATCCAAGTTCAAGGGAAGATCTGCAGCTATTATTCCTTAAAAGTTATTCCAAAATTAAGGCATGCATGTGAGGGCTTTGTTCTGTCACATCAACCAGTCATTTGATGCAGGCCACACCAGGGAGGTCACAGGTGTGAGACGGAGGATCTAAGCAACAAGCCACAGTATTCAGCTAATGTGGTATCTGAACCTGGCTAATAATGGAATTGAATGAGTTAGCTTTCCAAAAATACAGATTCTTAGATTACCTACCCAGAGAGGGTATTTCACTAACACCTGGCCAGAGCATAAGGATTCTATTGCTTTTAAAACCCCACAGATGATTCAGTATGTGTCCTGTTCAGCTTCAGATGGCCTTGAGATACATATAGTGATTTTATGTATGAAATTGAAATTTTAATTCTCATAACTGTTCTTCTCGGTTGCACTTTATCTACCATTTTTCCTAGCAGTTGATCAAGGCACAGGAAGTTGTTCTTTTTTATTTGTCCTCTGTGGTCATGAAACGATACTATTTTCAAAATGACCACACTTGTCATCAGCATCACATAAAAGCAGCTCAATTTTATGGTTTAATGTTTTTGTGTATGCTTTAAACTATACACAAAATATTCTATAGTTATTTTTATAGTAACAGTGGATTGTGTTTTCTGCTTATTACTTCCAAACATGTTGAAAATCATCTGAATGATGCTTTCACTTCCACATTTCCAGATCAGTAAGCAGGTGTAGTGATGGCTTATTTCTACACTGGAAGGTCTTACAACTGCCAATCAGATAAGAATAATCTTAAAAAGACAAGCCTCAATCTCACAGCATAAATGCCAAGACATTTCCAAGTCTTGAAAATGGAGAAGCAACAGGAAGGAGTGGTTTCCTTGTGGCTTTTCAGAAGTTCTTTGCAGGAGAGCTAAGTGAACATAACTTTTTTATGCGGGTACCTTCCTGTCAGAAAATTCCCTGAGCAGATGACCAAGGGAAGAGTCGGAGAGCTCAATTGAAGGATCTGGTTCTGCAGCAGCATATACGTCTGAATCTGTGGCAAGTCCAGAGAAACTGGGGGTCTTGAAGCAAATGCTTCAAAACAGTATGAGCAAGTATAGACCTTTCCCTGCTGTTATTCTACACAGCACACCTCATGCTCTCTCTCTAGGGTGGAGGTAGTTCATAGCCTATAACCCTCTAGTGGCAAAGGAGGTATTTTGAGTCTTAAGACACTTCATAAAGCTTACCAAGAAAACATTCTGAAAGGTTTTCTTCCCCCTAAAGGGGTATGTGGCCTCTTTATTATCTCCTTCAGTTTGAAGAGCATAGAAGGTTTGACAGAGTGAAATTAGAGTCATAGAAACATTATTAGGGCTTTAGTGGGGAAAGCTCATGCTGTATGCAGTTCATCACCTATCAATCTTTGGTTAAGATTTTCAAAGAAGGATTTTCAGACCGAGTCAGAAGTTAGCCCTCTCTTTTATTAAAATGATTGCCTACATGTATCCTGGAGGGGGGATGGCCATCCAGAAATGGATGACTTGTATGTCTCCATTTCGTAAAATATGTCTGTTCATCTGTCTGCTGGTCAATTCGTTACATATTTTTTTAAATTATTTTATTATTATTTTTCTTTATTGATTAAGGTATTACATATGTGTCCTTATCCTCATT
>NW_006285040.1:2103722-2116229 GCF_000327345.1 Myotis davidii
TTACATATGTGTCCTTATCCTCATTACAGATTTTTAATGTGCTATTTTTCGGGATAGAATTGTGGAATCCAATAGTATAAAAAGTATTTTATTTACTTACCCTAAAAATAGAAATGTTAGCTGACATTTTATGTACATTAAAGTCTCTTATTTATGTTTATATAGTCAGCAAATGTTTGTTTGATACTTATTATACCTGAGACATTATGTGAGGTGCTGGCAGAGGTAAAAGTATTTAGATTCAAGGCTAACTGCTGACTGGCTTTCTGGATCTTCTTTATGAAGTGCTTATGTAGCTGTGGTTTGATGACCTTCATTGTTGGGGAACTCTGCCCAATTAAGTACCAAGTTGGATTGCTTTGTTGATGTTTCCATCTAACTTCACACATTGTCTTAATTCTATTTTTTGGAATCACACAATAATACCCTAATTCTTTTTCTCATGAGAGTATCTAAAATCTTTGGAAACAGCTATCATGATATCTGGAATGATTCATGTAGTCTTTCAGATGGTAAAATCATGTACTGTGGTAGTCATTCGGGCACTTGAGAAGACAGTGCCAGGAGGATGTAGGAAGTGACTGTTAAGATGAACTGAACTAGCTCTGGTCAGGATGTGGGCTTCAGGTTACAAGGCATCTTCAATGGGAAATCTTTTGCGGACAGTTTTATCCTTGATTGTACTCCATCAGAGGAAAACAACAAAGTGAAGACTGCCAAATTATTGGATAAATGAAAAAAGCTTGTATACCTGGGATTATAATTTTGGGGGGAGGTGTTCATACATTTGTGCCAACACATATTAGGAAAAGTCTATGAAAATGTGATATCCAGTATTTGGCTTTGATTAATACTGGATGATCCTGAGATGCAGGTATAAATATTTGTACTGTATCCTGTACCACTGTGTGAAGCACACTATGGAAGAATATTTGCCAGGGTAAGGGAAAAAATCTCAGAGAGGCCCAGGAGACCCCTAGTTTTCCCTACTCTCCCCAGTGCTGCTCCTTCCCTTCCCAGGGTGGTGCATTCTGGTATTCACTAACCTGGGCTCATTTGATCTCCTAGACACAATTATGAACATTTTTTTTTTTTGCCCAAAGAAATGGAGACCAGTAGTTTGGAATCAGACAGGTGGAGTGACATTCTATATTGTTGTTATCATCATTTCATATATGTGTGGTAAAGAGATAACCATGCCTTCCTTTTTACCGCAGCATAGTATTACATTGTGTAGATGAACCACAGTTTTTTAACCCACTCATCTGCTGATGGGCACTTAGGCTGTTTCCAAATCTTAGCTATGGTAAATTGTGCTGCTATGAACATAGGGGTTCATGTATCCCTTCTGATTGGTGTTTCTATTTCTTGGGATAATGCTAAGTGAAAAGCCAGTCAGAGAAAGGTAAATATTACATGATTTCACTCATTTGTGGAATATAATGAACAACATAAACTGATGAACAAAAATAGATCCAGAAACAGAGAAGCATTGATCAGACCATCAAACCTCAGAGGGAAGGCAGGGGAGTGGGGCGGGGGATAATGGGGAGAGATCAACCAAAGGACTTGTATGCATGCATATAAGCCTAACCAATGGACATAGACACCAGGGGAGTGAGGGCATGAGTGGGGAGTTGGGGGGACAATGGGGCATAAGGACACATATGCAATACCTTAATAAAGAAAAAATAAAATAAATAAAAAAGAGATAACCATGCCATGTTTGTAATGTTGTTTTATGAAGATTAAATGCAATGATATAATCACAGGAACCAGCAGAGTTCCTGTCACATTGGAAAGTTCCACAATTATTGATAATTATTGGATTATTTTTATTAAGTCACTTTCTGTGAGGCATAAATGAGTACAAGTTAACAGTTCTGTGTGCAGTAAGAAACATTTAACAAAATCTGCCTGTTAGTACTCTTAAAATTTTAAAAGTAAGGCTATACATGTATATAGTCTTCTCATCAGCTTTTCCTCCTGTGAATTGAATTTAACTGATCCCTTCCTTCTTGCTGTGTTGATCTGATATGATAGACAACATGAGTTTTAAGTAATTGATTCAATTTTTCAACCCATAAGTCAATTTGCACTTAGTATTTTGTTTCAAATCTTGAATTTTTATCTTCAACTATCTTAAAATATTCTACCTACAATTTAAAATATTTTTCTATAATAAAATAAGGTAACTACATAAACTATAAATTATAACACGGATATAATTTTTTAAATTTGTTTTTCCCTAGTAGTTCAGAAGACAAAAAGCTGTATGTAATCAGTTGAACAAAGACCTTGATCTTTTCAACTTTTCCTTTAGAATGTTGTAGTAATTTTATGTAAAGATGGAAAAAATTAATATTGAACCAGAGCAGTGGTCGGCAAACTCATTAGTCAACAGAGCCAAATATCAACAGTACAATATAAACTTTACTTAAAGTTTTAAGTAAACTTCGCACTGTACGTGCTTGCCCGCACGTGGTATTTTGTGGAAGAGCCACACTCAAGGGGCCAAAGAGCCGCATGTGGCTCGCGTGCCGCGGTTTGCCAACCACTGAACCAGAGGAGGTGAATTTTTTTACAGAAGTAAAATAAATTATATTTATTCTTCTGATTCATAAAGTCATTATCCAAATTTAAAATTCATCAAAGAAACATTTTTCTTATTGTATTTATATAAGTGAAAAATAGTAACATTAATTTATATTGGAAGTCTACAATGTACATAATTTAAGGAGATTCACTTTTTTATTATAATAAATTCAATGATAGTCTAGATAGAATTAAACCAAGAATTTAATTTTATCAGGAAAAAAGGATTGACTATGTTAAGGAAAAGTGGACCAGTTTTCTGATAAATTTACTTGAAATGCAGTTTATAACATTCATATTGTGTATCAGGGTTTCATCAGTCGTTTTCTTTCTTCTTGCCCTACATAAAATAGTCATTTTAATAATTCCCTATAATTTTCTTATTTTAATATAGAAGTTAAAGTCTGAGTTTATAAAGTCAAGTCTAAGTTTACTGTACCATTCACATGCCTTTGGGTTGCATTACTTAGTTGTAGGTTTTTCTTTATTACCTCCATTATTATATATATATGTAACACTTTAAAATACTATAATGTATAAAGTGCTAAGACACTGAATTTAGACAAAACTGAGTTTATAGCTGGTTCCAACATTTATTAGATAAGTAATTCACCATATGTATAATAGGGATAAAAAATTAATGTAAGTGCTAGTTTTAAATGAGGCAGTGCATAAAATGTTCTTAGCTTAGTGTCCGCCATAGAGTAAGTGCTCAATGTTGCTTAATTGCTATTAACATATTATATAATAATGGAGCTGAAATTTTTGAGGTTTACAAATTTGTCTGAAAAGTCAGGATTGTATAATGGTATCTGGATTGTGGCAGATGGAACTGAGTGAGAATTAGAAACAAGATTCAGTTCAGATTCAGAGAAACATGACTCTGAAGAGTATTGTTGACTAATGGTGATGGGGAAAAAGGAATACTATTGACAAAGTGTGTGTGAAGGGATATCACATATGCAGAAGTATGTTCAAAATAGAAGAAATGCTCTTTAAAGCCCTCAAGTTTGCACAACAGATCTATTAATTTTCTTTTTCTGTATAACAAATTACCACAAACTTAATGGTTTCAAACGACACAGTTTTGTGGGTCGGGAGTTCCTGCACGCTTACCTGCATTTTCTACTTTAAGCTCACCAGACTGCAATCAAGGCCTCAGCCAGGGCTGGGGTCTTATCTGGGACTGAGAATCCCCTTGGAAGTTCATATAGCTGTTGGCAGAATTCATTTCCTTGCAGCTGTCGAACTCAGTGAGACTCTCTCTTCAAGGCCAGCAGGAGTTGGCACTTCACTTTCTTTTAAAAGGCTCACCTGATTAGGTCAGGTCTTCTCAGGGTCATCTCCATCTTGATTAACTCGGGGTCAACTTAATAGTAACCTAATCACAGCAATGACATTCACAAGTTCTGGCCACACTCAAGAGAAGGGTGGGATGTGTATACTATGGAGATGAGGATATAAAAATTCTGGCTAGCACAATATCTAAAACATTTAAAGATATATATTACACAAGTTACTAGATAACTAAGTGATAAATTGTTTGGAATTTCAAACATTCCCACTTTTATGTCTTTAAATGCTGACTATTTTCACCCAAAGCACCCAGCTCACAATGTGATCAATCCATTTTCAGTGTCAGCTGGTCTGCCTCATCTGGATGTCTCTGTTATCTGTCTATGAAACATGGACAGTATCCAGAGTTTTCTCTAAGGGCTAGGTTTCCTTCAGAGTAATGAGAAGCCCAGTAGGAAACAGCATATAATCAGCAGAGGCTGACTGATATACTCATTCTTTGAGTGATTCAGTGCACATCTTGTGTTTGTGTCTCCGTAACCTCTGACAGGTGATCCATGAACCACACAGTAAACCTGTCAAGAAATCAGAATAGAGTGACTTCTCTTCATGCATAGAATATTGCCATATGTTGCCATACAAATCAATTGGAAATCCTTTTTTTTTATATATTTCCACAGTCCTTCCTTTGCCAATTAATATTAGACAAACATGGTGACAGGTCTATGGAGAACATTATCCTCTTTAAGTAGTTAGCTGAGATATATACCATCTAAGAAAAAATGACATTCTCAATGTCTCTTTTAACCGCTTTATTTCTTATATAGTTGATAATTTTCATTTCTTTTAATCCCTTTTTCTATCAGAACCCTTCTTCACTTACCTATTTTCTTTACATGGCCAACAACTCATAATGTGAAGAAATCAAAATTACTCCTAACAGACCCTCGGTTACAATGCTGCCAGGCTGCTGTTAGTGGGCATTTTGCATTGTTATAAGATTACTGGCCTGAGCAGTATTTCCGTAGCTCAACATCCAGCATCATTCAATCTGTTTCCTGGCCAGAATGTTACCATGCAAAGATGGAGACCAGGCACAATTCCAGGAGCCACAGTCACAGCACCTGCAGGCCGGCTGTCCTGCCAGAGCACCAGCAGAACATAATGAAGATAAAAACTATAATTAGCTGTGTGGTCATTTGAATTACTCAACTAAATCTTTGTTGTGCTGTAAGTTGTTCTAGCAATAGATTGTGAACTGTTCGATCGGTTGGGATTTTGTCATGTTAAGGAAGGGGGGTGTGGAATGGCAATTTTTCAAAAAGAAAATAAGTTGACATAATTTAACATGTAGAAATTGCAGCAGCCTGTACAGCGTTAGGCACCGCATGAGTAAAATTCAGTAGAAATGATCAAATTACAGCTCTTAAGCATCCTGAGCACATCTTTCTTGTCCTGACTTTACTGCTCAAAATGACCTGCTACAGGCGTGCATTCATTAAGGGGGACTGACATTATGAAAGTATCCATCTTAATTTTTGATAATTTATGGGCTTTTTTCCTGAAGTATAAAATTATAAAAGTATAACTAACAGCTTAAGTTTCAATTAATGCAATTTATAAAACACACATATTTATTTTACCTGTACTGTAACAGTTAATGTATCTGACCAGCGACATGTTAGCTTTGTAACACTCTCAACTTCAGTCCTAATTTATCCCACAGTGTTTAGTAGCCAATTCATAAACGTTCAACAAAGTTTTGCCATCTATAGGATTTTGGTCTGAGCCAAAAGCTCAAAATGGGTTTTCAGTAAGACAGAAAAAGAAATTGAGTTTTTTTTAGGAAATTATTCAGACAGATCTCTAAAATGACAATGAGCAAAGCTATGCGCATTTAATTCATAATTTTAAGAGCCCTATCTATTACTCATGTAAGTGTGCATTTAAATATTCTTTTTTGGGCCAAAGTGTCATACATTTACCAATATATATGACAAAGAGCATAGATAAATTCAGATACTTGAAGAGAAAAAATTATCTCCAGTAGTTATTCTGAGTATATACACACATTCTGAATCCATGTAGTTTCATGATTAGGGTTAGGCTCCCGAATGTAGATGGACTGAAATCCTATCTTGTCTCTGCTATTTGCTAATTGTGTCCTTGGCAAGTTCCCTGATCTTTCTGTAACTTCTTAATGTATAATAGTGGGGACACTGCTCCATCAGAATATTGGGGAACTTAAGTGAATAAATATGTGTGAAATGCGTAATACAATGCTGAAAACATAATAAGGACATAATAAAAATTAATTATTATTTTTATAATTTGTGGGCTCTATTTTTGTTAGACTGAGCCTTCAAGGACAAGGTACTGTGTGCCAGGTGTGATGCTAAGATTCAGGGATACAACAATAAATGAGAAGAGACAGAGGCCTTACAAAGTTTACCTTTAATTGGGAGAGCAGTAGATCTGTGCTCTCTGGCCAGTAGGCATCAAAGTCACCCGAAGAGTTTGTTACAGTGCAGATTGCTGAGCCCTTCCCATGGAGTTCCTGAGGTAGTGTGTTTGGGCTGGAGCTGGGAACATGCGTTTTTAACAAGTTTCCAGGTAGTATTGACAGTGCTGGCCTGGGGACCACACTTTGCAAACTCAGGCCTAACAGATAATTTCAAATAGAGTGGGGTAATTTATCTTATAGGGTTACTAGAGGCCCCGTGCACAAAATTGGGGCACTGGGGGGTGGGGGTCCCTCAGCCCAGCCTGCCCCCTCTCACAGTCCAGGAGCCCTCAGGGGATGTTCTACTGACGGATTAAGCCCGATCCCCAGGGGGAGGTGGGGTGGAGGCAGGCCTAAGCTGCAGTCTGGCCATGGAGGCTCGGAGCAGGCGCCCCGTGTGTGTGTGTGTGTGTGTCCTCTGGGGGCCTGCCCCCAGCCGCTGTGGAGTCTCAGAGCAGGCGCCCCTCCGTGTTGATCTCTCAGGCTCCGAGCTGTGCCTGCGTGTTGTTCTATCAGGCTTGGGGCCGCGCCTGGCCCCTCCTCCTGAGCTGGTTGTAACTTTTACAGAGTTCCAACCTCATTTGCATATTATTTCTTTTTATAATATACTAGAGGCCTGTTGCAGGAAGATTCCTGAAAGAATATGGCTTCCTGCAGCCGGAGCAAAGCAGAAAAGGGAGCGAAACCCACTGAGGCAGGCTTTGCTCCTGCCTCAACACCCCTGCTTGCTTCCCTCCTGCCTCCACTGCCCTGCTTGCTTCTCCGCAGCTTCGCTCCCTTCTGCAGCACTTGGCTTCCTTCTATGTTGTCTTCAGTCTTCACTCCATGCCTGCGTATGCAAATTAACTGCCATCTTTGTTGGGTTAATTTGCATACTCATCTGATTGGCTGGTGGGTGTAACAGAGTGACATAATTTGCATGTTTCTCTTTTATTAGTGTAGATAGATAGGGCAGCACAGGAACACAGCCAGTGGGCCAACACAGGGATTTCAAAGACCCTTTTTAAAAGATGATCCCTGAGGTAATAGTTGAAGGACACATATTAGCCAGGTGAGCATTAACAAAGGCCAAGAAACACAACTCTGCTAGGAGTGGGAAGCTGTCTGGCAACCCTTTGAATATGCTCCTCTTTAAATCCTATGAGTTGCTATCTTTTAAAAAAGGTTAAAAATTAGTTCTCTGATGTTTATACTCTTTCATAAGGTAATCTATTATGAAATATGAAATATTTATATACCTTCAAAAGGGAGTTCAGAAATATGAAGTTAAAACTATTGATAATTCTACATTTTGATGTAGATGATTAAGATCCAGTATCAGTATCTACCATTCATATTCCTTTTTCTGTTTTTTAAATATATTTTATTGATTTTTTACAGAGTGGAAGGGAGAGGGAGAGAGAGTTAGAAACATCAATGAGAGAGAAACATCCAGCAGCTTCCTCCTGCACACCTCCCACTGGGGATGTGCCCGCAACCAAGGTACATGCCCCTGACCGGAATTGAACCTGGGAACCTTCAGTCCGTAGGCCAACGCTCCATCCACTGAGCCAAACAATTTAGGGCTCATATTCCTTTTTCAATGAAAGCTACTACTATTTTTTACAAATCAGGAATAACTATTATTAATATTTGATGTCCCCCAATTTAGATATTCTTTTATTCAGACTCAAGGATGGAGAAATAAAAATTATTTAACTGATATTGGCTCAAAATATATATTATTTTTAATTATTATACTTTTCTTTGAATTTAATAGAATAAAGTATCTGAAGTGAGACAAAAAATGCTAAAATTTTGACAAAGTTTTCAATTTCCTCACTGTGAGAAATATTAGTTCTTGAAAGATTTCAGTAATGCTAGGAAAAGAAAAAAATAACAATTTTGAGGGTGCAATTATTGTACTATGTCACTTTATAATACATTTATTAAATTTCAGATGTGAAAGATAGGGAAATCAGTCCAGACTTTCTCCTACCTTCTTTATTTATCTTTATCTTCACACTGTGATTTGTGTTGCTACAATTTTTACAAGATAAAATGTTATAGCATTTACATCCTCTTTGCATTAGATAGGAAGCTTTCAACAAGTGACAAAGGAGTGAAATTACAATGGCTGAAGCAATAACAAAAGTTTATCATTCAGAGTTGATGTAGAGATCCAAAATTAACTAAATATACTATGAGCTTTTCTCACTGTGTGGATAGTTATTTATCCTCTTGGTTCCATTGCTGGTTTCATATGGTGGCTACAATTTCACCTGGGACATACAGATAATAGCACTGAGCAGAGACCTTTTTTCTTCCTGTTTGTCTCTGGCTGTGAGTGGAGTTGTGAAGAAGGTTGAGGCCAACTTGACTTCACCTATTATATATAATTTATTTTTGCAGAGGGCCCAAATGGTTCTTCATTCATCTTCTAATTTCAACATCTTCCTGAGGATATATTTCCTTATATATTTTACTAGTATGTCAGTTTTTCCTGGAACATGGTTGGTATGCCACTTAGTCTATTCTGTGCTTTAGGGACAGAAGTATGTATGTTGTATATTTGTTTCCAAATCATTGCCTTTATCCCTTTATTCTTCCTTTTTTAAAAGAATATGTTTTTATTGATTTCAGAGAGAGGAAGGGAGAGGGAGAGAAAGATAGAAACATCAGTTATGAGAGAGAATCTTCAGTGGGCTGCCTCCTGCATGCTCCCTTCTGAGGATTGAGCCAGCAACCTGGGCATGTGTCCTGACCAGGAATCAAACCTTTACCTTCTTCTTCTTCTGTTTTATGGTTCTATAATCAACCACTGAACAACACTGGCTGAGCTCTTTATTTTTCCTTTTTGTCTGTGTTCTTTCCTTCCATTTCTAACTTTCTCAATGTCACACACTATGTATATTTGTAGTTATGTTTATTCTATTGTTTAATCTCTATAATACAGGGTACTATTAAGCAGTATGTTTTCTTCTTTTCCATTTAGTTTCTAAGTCCTACCAAATAGTTTTAATTTATTCTGTGAATTGAAATCTGTCCTTTAAATGCTTGTCTCATTTCTTTTTCCCAAAGAAAATCAATATTCTGTAATATCAATTGAGATTATAGAAATATATTTCTTTGAATTCATTTGCTATTTTCTAAGCTATTTCTTCTGATGTAGATTGTTCATCTACTTTAAATGCTCTTTGCTTTATCCCAGAATTTTGTTTTGTTTTATGTTCTGTTATTTCTTTAGTCATTCTTATATAGGGACCTGACATTTTTTCATCTTTAAGTGGTTGTTAGCTACCTCTTGAAGGTTAATATGGGTTCAAGTAGGGGAATGGATTGGGATATGGGCAACTTCCATTTAACCTTTGTGTATAAAATTTTTTCTCACTTTTTTTCTTTAACTTCCCACCTCAAATTTTGTTGAATTTATTGAATGTTTTCTTGCAGTGTCTGAGACTCTGAATTCATTGTATTTAGGACATAATGGAAAAAATAAACCCATTAATCTAATGAGAAGGTGATCTAGACATGATAGCAACTATATAAATTTTCTTTTATAAGAATTGTAAAATGGCATGATAAATGTTTTGAAATAATAACTTAAAAATTCAAGGTATCTTTAGTTTTATGAGACCTCAATTTTATACAAATTGAGGAAACTTTGAGAAAAGGGAAATAAAATACAAATTTAGATATGAAAGTGAACACTTCCTAAAGAAGAGAAATAAATTGTAACAAGTCACAATTTTTCAAAAAAGCATACAAATATCAGTAAAACTGCAAAACCCAGAAAAATATGATATTTTAATTAATTAATTGCCTGGTATAACTCTACACTACCTATTTGGGCTTTAAATTTTGATTGCTATTTCAGACGTCTATGATAACACTTGATGATATTTTCTACAAATCTAGAGAGATAATTTAGCATTTTTATTGGAATTTGTTTTTTCAGTACTGACACTTTTAAATTTTTCAGCTTCCAGATTCACTACTCTGTCAAAATAAATGTTGTGTAATTGCTGTCCAATATATAAAAAAGGTTATATCAAAAGGTTTTCATTTTATGAGATGTACTATTTGGAGGAATTTTTCACAATCTAGCTTTTCATGCTTTATATTTCAAACCGTTTTTTCCTCCTTTACTTGATTCTTCTAGTGCTCACTTCAGTAGGACATGTCAATTGCTCCATGAAACCGTTGCTCTGTACCTTTGTGTCTCTGCACTGGAAGAGTAAACCCATGGGCTGTAGGCATTTCCTCGAGGCCATCCCTACTCCAGTATGGCTGGCAGTACGCAAAGTATAGACAGACAGGACTACAACATATGTGTAGACACCTAACTCAGTCCAACACAGTTGTTTCCAGCTTACTATTTCCTAGCCCCTACAATTGTGATTTTACATAAGCAGAAGTGTGTTGGAGGGTAAATTGGAGTAGAAAGAGCTAGTTGTCATAACCAATTTTGGTTAAAGTGTTCTACTTTTGCAAATGCTGCAAAAACATGTGGAGCATGTTGCTAGAAGGGGCCCAGGAAAGGAAGGGGCTCTGACATTTAAACTTAATTAGCATGTTAGTTAATTCACATCTGAACTAAAGGCAGACATGACAGAGACTTGATATTTGAAGCCAATTTAAGCATTTACCATTGGTATTATGATAAGCAGATGTCCTGAGAATCTATAAAATGAAACTTTAGAGAAAAAAATCTTATTCAGTATTGCACTTCGCAAATTACATGACATCTTTATGAAGTTTGTAGTAATCTTTACAATTTTATATGAGAGCTCTTTACAACTAATTATTTTTGATATAGGAGCAGGAATAAGAGGAGGAATTATTTTTTTATTTTCAACTTGAAAAATTCCTGTCAACTGAGATTTTACATTGTTATTTTATTATTTATTTTTTATGAAAATAAATTAATACCTAACTTTTATTTACCCCATTTACTTGCCATTTATATTTAAGTGCATCAAGGGAATGGGCAATGTTTTATTATTTTTTGTTTACTATTTGCAGTGCTAGGCTTACAATGGTCACTTAGTATATATTGCTTATCTGATGTTATAATACTTCTGTAGTTGTTTTATCTTTGTTATCTTTCTTGCTTTCCTTATAAATTTAATGACCTCACTTAACCCTTTGCTTGCTCTGTTACACATTTTTTTTGGACTCATTCTTGAAAGTTTGGAAAAGTTAAAAGTCTAAAGACACAGTTAATAGCCATGTAGAATTATGCCACCCAGGAACAATACTTTAAGGTATTTTTCTCCTGTGATTTTCCCATGCCTTTTGAATTGTAGAAATCATGTTAAATATAACATTTGGTCTATCCTCATCAAATTAAAATATTGAATAATTTAAAAATCAAATAAAGCTAAAATGTTCATAATAAAAAGAGCACTTCCTCCTCCACCTCTAGTTCCACTCCTCAGAAGCATTTGTAAGCCTTTGTGCATTTCTTTCTATATTTGGTATTTTCTGTTATATTTCAAAAAGAGGAACTTATGCAACTATCCATTTATGCAACTATTATTGGTATTTTGTAACTTTTGACCTTGGTAGGGTTCATGTACTAAACCCTACCAAGAGTTTGGTAGGGTTCATGTACTAAAATATCTCTCTCTTTCTTTCTTCCCAATAATTTGATGAACTTGTAACACAATTTATATTGCAATCAGTGCTCATCCTATCTAATAAAAGAGAAACATGGTAATTGGTGTACGACCGCTACCCTTCCCATTGGCTAATCAGGGGTGATACGCAAATTAACTGCCCGCCAAGATGGTGGCCGGCAGCCAAGCAGCTTAAACTGAACATGAGGCTTGCTTACTTCAGTGACGGAGGACTCTAACGTTCTCCGCATGCCGCTGCAGGCCTCTGAGCCTGCAGTTTAAGAAACATAGTAACAAATATAGAAACTAAAGAAAACCCCAGGAACCAGCTTTCAGGGAGCTGGGATCTCAGAGCTGGAGTTGATACAGAGTTTCGATTATAGAACCGAAACAAACCAGATACCTGCTTTCAGAAGCGGAAGCCTCAGAGCTGGAGCCAGGCTAAAGCTGGCCCAGAATAAAAAAGAAAAAAGGAGCAGTTGGGAGCTTCAGTCACAGCCTGAAAACAGCACT
>NW_006285040.1:2116274-2156274 GCF_000327345.1 Myotis davidii
CTTTTCCTGACAGGGGAAAGCGCCCCAACCCCCTGATTGGCCTTGCTCTGTGCCTGATAGGGGGGATCTCACCAACTCCCTGATCGCCCTGCGGCTCTGTGTGTGAAGGGTGAAGCACCCCAACCTCCCACCCCATCGGCCCTGCCCTGAGTGTGACAGTGGCGGTGCCCCAAGCCTCTGATCGGCCCTGCTCTGTGCATGACGGGGAGTTCCCCAACCCCCTGATCGGCCCTGCTCTGTGTGTGACAGCAGGGGTAGCCCCCCAATGCCCTGATGGGCCCTGCTCTGTGTGTGACAGGGGTTGGCGCCGCAACCTCTGCATGGACCCTGCCTTGAGTGTGACGGGGTGGTGCCCCAACCCCCCAATCGGCCCTACCCTCAGCGTGACTGAGGGTAGCATCACAACCTCCCGATCCGCCCTGCTCTGTGCATGACAGGGGGCGGTGCCCCAACTCCCCAATCGGCCCTGCTCTGAACCTGACCAGGGGCTGCACCTAGGGATTGGACCTTCCCTCTGCCACCTGGGAGCAGGCCTAAGTCAGCAGGCTGTTATCTCCCGAGGGGTCCCAGACTGCGAGAGGGCACAGGCTGGGCTGAGGGACCCCCGTTCCCCCGCTCCGAGTGCACAAGTTTTTGCATCGGGCCTCTAGTTATATATAAATGTCTTATACCAGTGAACCAAGAACCAGACAATAACTATTTTTCTTCTTATATAACTCCAACACATCCTTTTCTATTTGCTTGATTTCTATGGACGTATCAACTTCATTAAAATGCTTAACTCACTTGTTACAATATAGTTCTTACATTTTTTCAAAAGTTTAAGCACATATTGTTTATTACTTGCATTTTTTGTTTTCTGGAGGTCCTTCTTGCAGTCCTCTTTTCTCTTATAGTCAGGACTCTTTACAATAAGAATTTACAGATGTCATTAACACTTTTATATTATTCATGGCTTTCTTTAAATCCAAAATTAAAAATTTATGACATTATATCTTTTACTCTGCAACATTTTTTATTGCTTTTTGGCTTCAAATAAATTTTGTAGGAAATCACTATTTATTAGACACTGAATAGCAGGTGTGATCTGGATGAATTGGGGACAGGCACCTAAAGCCTGACCTACTAGGCTTCCTTTTACACTTATCAATTTATTGCCTCTCAGCCTAAAATTGCCCTGTTTAAACCACTGTGTAGTTTAGGTGCCCTGATTAGATCTTCATCGATACTTACCTACTTTTGACCCTTAGGGTACCTTCAATGAAACCAAAAGCTCCCAAGACTTTGAAAAAGGCATTCTAAAAATGATGCCAATTAATTTGAGTAGAATGTATACATAGATATAGCAAACTAATTCTGAACAGCCAATTCAACTCAGTTTTCTACTACATAACCCCTTTGTTTCAAACAGACTGACCTGGCAGGGGATTTGAACTGTCTTGTTGAAACTGGTTTTTATAGGCCACATAGGAATACACTGAACCAGGACTCAGCTGACAGTTGTTCTGACTGGGTGTTCCTGATTTCCCTTCTCCAAATCTGTAAAATAAAAAACTTGCACTTGGTTTTTATGACCCCTTAAAATGCTTAATCTTTATCCTTGAAAGTGTTTATAATGTTTCCATTACGTTGTTTAACTGCTCTAAAAGGTAGTTCACTCTCATCTTTGCGAACTATTTTATACTTTTTATAGAAAAGAGACTCAAGGCTACAACTCCGATTATCACAAAGGATGACTCAGCAGAGCCCCAGGAAACTGTGAAATTATAATTACCAAAAGAGTAAAAACCTTACTGCTGTTTCAATGCTGGAAGGTTGGAGTAGATTTTTTTCTGAGATTTTGATCTTCATCTCTAGACTCCCCTAGGGGATTTCCCACAGATGGTGGAGTGACCTCGATGGGATGAAACAGGACAGAACTCACAGGATCCTGGAGGCTTTTACAGGGTCCTTATAATGATGCTTTAACACTTAAAAAAGACCTCTTTAAAAATGATTTTGTTATTAACATAGCAGGAGAGAATTTAAAGCATAAAATAATAATTATATATCACCTTTAATTCTATCATCTAGAAAGAGGCATGATCAACAGTTTGGAATATGTTCTATAATTTTTCCTTGTGCTCATATATTTGCATATAATATATACTAGGCACTGTTCTAGATGCTAAAAATGTAGATGTGAACAGTAAAAGCTCCTACCCACAGGGTGCTAGCAGACTGCAGATCATTTGTTTCATGCTTCTTAAATGTAGCAATTTTTATAAATAGTTTTCCATGTCATTAAATAATTTCTATAGAACATGCACACTATTCTATTACAGGGCTTTTACTTAATGTTGAAAATTTATTTCAGATATTTAATAAATAATTCTGCAATAAACATAATTCTGTAGAGAGTGTTGTGCACATTCTTTTCTTGAGAGAAAGTCGTAGGAATGGAAATACTAAGCCAACAAGAATAAGATTTTTAAGGTTCTTACTGTGCATGGTTAAATTACCTTATGAAAGGTTTTTATAACTACATAAACCCCCACTCTTTCTTACAGGAGTGTGTCTTTGTGGATATTATGATGTTTGGCCCTCCACATCTACTTTGAACTTGCTTCCATAAGAATTTGTTTCCTGGAAGTCTAACCCATGTGGAGCTCCATTCCCCTCTGGCTTCTAGATGAGTTCAACCAAAGGTAAGAACCCACTGGAGACCACTGGACCAAAGATAAGCACACACTGGAGATCACTGGACCAAAGATAAGAACCTACTGGAGACCACTGGACCAAAGATAAGAACCTACTGGAGACCACTGGACCAAAGGTAAGCACACACTGGAGATCACTGGACCAAAGTAAGCACACACTGGAGACCACTGGACCAAAGGTAAGCACCCACTGGAGACCACTGGACCAAAGATAAGCACCCACTGGAGATTACTGGACCAAAGGTAAGAACACACTGGAGACCACTGGACCAAAGGTAAGCACCCACTGGAGATCACTGGACCAAAGCTAAGCACCCACTGGAGACCACTGGACCAAAGATAAGAACCCACGGGAGACCACTGGACCAAAGATAAGCACCCACTGGAGATTACTGGACCAAAGGTAAGAACCCACTGGAGACCACTGGACCAAAGGTAAGCACACACTGGAGATGAGTGTGAAGGAATAAAGTGAGATGGGGTATTTATTCCCTTTTCTTTCTCCCTGCTGGGTTGTTAATGGCTGTGGAATATAGACCATATCTTCTCCTATCTGTTGGCCTGTGTCACACAGCTCTACCTCTTCCCGGGGACTAGCAACTGCTCACTTCCCTTGTTCCTACCAGCCTAGATAAGGCAATGGCTCACATCATTCTTACTGTGAGGGTATTTTTGGGTGTTGCTGTTTGTAAACTTATCCAGACCTTTTATAAGTGTTTCCTTTATTAAATGCTCTTTAGTTACTCAGTTTCCTGCCAGAACTCTGCAGACACAATGTCTATTTAAATGTATTTCTTACAATAAAAACAAACAAAACATGTAGATAATAATACATAATATAAACTGGCTTCTTTTATTTTAATTTTACTTTTGGTTACTCGAGATGAATACTTGTTCATGTATTTGCTGAGAAATTGTGTTTTACTTCTATTGAATATTGTGCATAATCTTTATTCCAGTTTTTTATTGGTGTTGCTCATTCTTGTTGATTTTTTTAGCTTGTTACATATTAAGGACACTGATGCTTTGTTTATGATGTTGATCCAAGTATGCTTTTTCAGTTTATCATTTAATATCTATTGGTAAAATGGTTAATGGTATTTCTGTAATACCGAAGTTTTGGTTTACTTTTGAATTCAAATTTATCATCATTTCCAGTGATCTCTTCAAAGTAAGCATTTTCTGTCACAGAAATCTTGATAATGCCATGAGTTCTTTAAACTATGGACATTTTATAGCTGTTACAAAGAAAAGTATCTCAGAAAGTTTAGCTTACTTATCTGGTTTTCATTTGTTCTTACTTACCTCAAGACATTGACCTTCTATCATTGACTTTCCTATTTACTTATCATTTCTGTCCAGTTCTTTCGGGCTTCTCTCTATTGCACTATTGAATGGTCACGTTTTTGTTAGATAGAGCTTAAGTGAAATGAACAGATCCGGAATGCACAATTCAAGTTTGACAAACAGAACTCTCCCATTAAATCTTGCCAGTGGTTCTCAACCTTCCTAATGCCGCAACCCTTTAATACAGTTCCTCATGTTGTGGTGACCCCCAACCATAAAATTATTTTCATTGCTACTTCATAACTGTAATTTTGCTACTGTTATGAATCATAATGTAAATATCTGATATGCTATATGTGTTTTCTGATGGTCACAACCCACAGGTTGAGAACCGTTTTCCTAGCAGGTCTATAGATGTGAAGAAGGTATGTTAATATCTTTCCAGTTATGAATGTGGTTCTGTCTCTCTCTCTTTAAGCCTTCATATATTTCAAAAGTCTTTTATTATGTCCTGACACCTTTAGAATTTTTTCATGTGTTCCATATACATTTTTAAAAGTTTTATTGAAACATTATTGATATGCCATAAAATGATCCATTTTAAGTGTACACTGTAAAAAAATTTTAGTAAATTTATACATTTTGAAGCTATACAGATTTAGTATGACCAACTTAAAAACTTCACTCATGTCCCTTTACAAATTGACCCCATTTCTGAACTCAAGCAAACGCTGATTTACTTCTGTCACTACAATGTTGCCTTTTCTAGAAATTTCATACAAATAGAATTGTACAAAATGTAGTTTTTTATCTGACTTTTTTCACTTGACATGATGATTTTGAGATTCTTCCATGTCGTTCTATGCTTCAGTACTTGATTGTTTTTTATCAGTGAGTTGTATTTCAATGTTTCATGGGACCACATTTTGTTCATTCACCTGTTTATGGTCATTTGGATTGTTTCCAGTTTTTAACTATTATGTATATTTTTTCTATGAACACTCATTTATAAGATTTTGTGTGGATGTATAGTTTTCATTTCTCTTGCGTAGATACCGAGGAGTGGAAGTGCTGAGGTGTATGATAGATGTTTTCTTTGAACCTTGAGCAAAGCTCCTAGAATATTTTTTTAAGTGAAAAATATTTTACCTTCCAAACATCATTGTATGGGTCTAATGGTTTTTTATTTTCGCTAATACCTGATAATCTTAGTCTTTTTAATTTTAGCCATTCTAGTGGGTCATAGTTATATCTTAGTGTGATTTTAATTCATATTTCCTTAATGATTAATGATATTGGGCATATTTTATATACTTCTTGCTATTTGTAAGTTTTATTAGGTGAAGTGTGTATTCAACTCATTAGTCCATTTTTTAATGAGACTGTTTATCTTTTTATTATTCAGTTTATATGTTGTCTTTATTTTCTGGATAAAGTGCTTTATTATATCTACATTTTGAAAATAATTACATTAAGTCTGTGTTTACCGTTTTTTCTCTCTTCATTTTGTTAAGGGTGACTTCACAAGTGAAAAAAATTCAATTTTGATAAAGTTATCAAGTATTTTTAAAATTCCTGCTTTTTGTGTATTGTCTGAGAAATCTTCACTTAATCAAGTTACAGTTTTCTACTATGTTTTGTTTTTCCACAAATCTCATAGATTTAAGGCTTTACAATTTAGTCTGTGATCCACTTTTATGAAATTTTTGGTTGTTTCCTGAAGTTTAGTTTAGTTTTGTTTTTGCATACGAATATCTAATTGTTCCAGCACCATTTATTAAAATACTATATTTACTGAAAATACTATATTTATTAAAAACACTATTGAAATACTGTTCACAACAATATAGCTCAGTTTCCTGTGTGTTATGAGTCTGATAGCACTATGTTATAGTTGGGTTTTAAACAGTCACATGATTATTAAAAAGCATAAGAGAACAAAATATGTGTAGACACAAACATTTATATGGAATTTTTAGGAATGTTTTACTGTTATTTTTTAAAATAGCTTAAGTGGATATATAATTACTCCTCTGTATATGATATGTGGTGCTTTTTTCTCGCTGCTGTCAAGTTCTTTCATAGTTTTGGGATTGGATAATTTCAATGATTTCTATGAGAGTTCCCTGTTTCTTACTTCTGCCATCTCAAATCTATCCTTGAGTCCATCTATTGAAACTTTCACTTCAGTTATTTTACTTTTAATCTCTTGAATATTCACTTGGTTCTTTGCATAGGTTTAATTTCTCTGTTGATTTTCCCTGTTTGTTAACTCAATGGTAGCCTGTTCTTTGAATATAGTTAGGGTAGCTGCTTTGAGTCCTCATCCAAAGTGTTTTCACTGAGCTCAGGAAACAGGTATCAGAGCAGTTTCTATGAAATGTTTTGTTTCCTGTGTATGGATATGAGTCACATTTATTACCTTTTCATTGAAAATTAGACACTATACATAGTATGTCACAGCAACCCTGGATTCTGCTTTTATTACTCTGAAAGTTTTATTTATTTTTTATTCACTATCCTTTAGTTAAAGGCAGCATCTATCTCCCCATAGTCGCAGTGGTTCTCAACCTTCCTAGTGCCACAACGCTTTAATACAGTTCCTCATGTTGTGGTGACCCCCAACCATAAAATTATTTTCATTGCTACTTCATCACTGTGATGTTGCTACTGTTATGAATCGTAATGTAAATACCTGATCTGCAGGATGTATTTTCATTGTTCACGATCCACAGGTTGAGAACCGCTGCCATAGTGGTATGTATCCACTGAGATCTCTGCCCATTTCCCCCCTTGCCTTCTTGGAGAGATTTCTGCATTTGTTGGTTGAGAGCTCAGCCTCTGATTTAGCGGAGGTTGTGCATGCCCAAACACCTTCAGTTCAAAGGTGTTTCCTTCTGCTACCCAGGCTGTGTGTGAGCTGAGGAACATGCTGAAAGTCTGCAAGTAGTTCTAAAGGCTCCCGGCTTTCATTTTCTGGAGCTTTCTGAATTTCCCACACTCAGAGAGTTTAATGGTCACACAGATGTGCGGTGAGTTTATTATCTTAGCTCTTCTATTGATCTCTCATTTCCATGACCTCCTGGTGGGTTACCACCTGCCTCAAACTGAGATCATGACCCTCTGATTTCTGCTTCCTCAGGTCAGAAAATGGGTAGTTTATTTGGGCTCCACCTCCCTACTATATAGCAGGAAGTGCTCCCTGGCAGAGAACCAGAATGTATATGGAGCTCCATTTTCAGTCTTTTGTATTTGTTAAGTATCGCAAGCCTGTGCTGCCTGTTTAATATGTTAAGACACACGCCTCATATATGTTGTCTGTTGCTTTTTGGAGGGGAGGACAAATCTAGTGCCATTAACTCTGAATGCAGCATGATGTGGAAATCCAATTGATCAGGGTTTCTGTAGAAATGTCTAAAGTTATAGGATGCCAATTTTATTGTAGGCTTTTGAAAGAGTCTCAGTAGTTTAAATACTGTAATGCTTTGTATAGTTTAAGTATATTTTATATTCTCAAATAAGCATTGTTCCACCCTGCTTTTCTCTTTTCTGAAGTCCCCATATTTCCAGATAGTACTGACATTCTTATCAGGTCAAGACTGTGAAAATTGGTAGAGATTATGACTGAAGAAAAATTTGAGTTTCACCAATAACAGTATCATCAAAACATTTTATTAAAAATTAAATATATTTTGGACATTGTACAAAAGTTGGAGATATAAATACCTGATGAGGCATACCTCCTCTTCTCCTTGTGCTGATAGTTTATTGGGGGAGAGAGAAAATACATATTATAAAATATAGAATAATGCACGTCAGCCAGTGTTAAAGATTTTTTGAGTGAGTAGTGAAAACATTAAGTGGTCATAGAGAATGTTGTATCGATTGCCTGTGAAATGATTGAATAAATAAAACAGAGGTCTTAAACACTCTTCATAGGGAGTAGGCAGTATTATTAATGGGTACAGTAAGAAATTGTTAAGGTAAAAAAGACAATACCTAAGACTTGTAGTAAATAGACTGTTAATCACCTTCATAGTTGGAATACAATAGGGAATGGTGGTGACTGCGGTAAACTGGAGAGTAAATTACCTTGTAAAAAGGGAGCCTCTGCTTATCTCCTGCTGCTTATTTTCTTTAAAAAAATGCAAACTAACTCAGATATTGCCAGACATCCCCAATTTTTCAGAGTTTGGAAATCTAAGCGTTTTGTGCAAAATCTCCCAATTTTTAAGTGTTGGCAACCAATAAAATAGTTTATCACCATGGAGGCCACATAAATTATGTCTGAAAATGAATTTGGCATACAGTGTACCAGTTTGTGACCTCAAAGTTCACACATTCTGAAAGACATATTAAGTCTGTGGCAGGAAAATTTTCTTAAGCATATTCTGTACCAGAAATAATGACTTAATGGCTTAGCATAGTCAGCTATGCTACTTCCGTGTAGCATTTGATGCTTGCTATAACAACTTAATAAGCATAAAATAATGGGAACACCTTTATGTCCTTTAGAAAACAGATGCATTTCAATTATATTTAGAAATTCATGGCTAAAAGTTGTAAACAGAATCATTATTTTTATGTACTTAGTGTTTGAATTCAGGGCTCTTTGGGTTTGTAAAATTAACATTTTTAAAAAGAGAGTAAAAAAAACCCTTGCAAATACCAACTCAGTGTTGCACAACAGATTGTAATGTCTCCGCAGGGGCTGCAAGCTCAAAAGTGTGCATCATACCCAGATATTTCACCAACTTAAAATGCATGTTATTTACCAGCTAGATTGGAACGTCTTTGGTAAGCCATAAGATCTATACTCTCAATATCTGTTCCAAAATTTTACAAGTATACATTATCCTTGGTTAACCTAGCAGAGGATAAATTCTTTAGTAGCAATAACATCCTGGAAAATGTAGATGCTCTGCTGGACCTGCCTTGCTGCTCAGTTTAGACCCGAGTGCACACCTTTTGAGATTCAAGTTGGCTTTCTTATACCAAAGCATAGTTTCAATTATTTAAAAATGGAAAATGCTTGCCCTGGCCCAGTGACTCAGTTGGTTAAACAGCATCATCCCTCACAGCAAGAAGGTTGCACATACAGGAGTCCACGGATTGATGTTTCTCACATCAGTGTTTCTTTCTCTCTCTCTCTCTCTCTCTCTCTCTCTCTCTCTCTCTCTCTCTCTCTTCCTTCCTCTCTTTCTAAAATCAATGAAACATATTCTAGGGTGAGGACTAAAAAAAGGAGAAATTCTCAGTTTCTTACATATCTAGAAGAACTATTTAAAGTAACAATTTGATTAGTTAAGTGTAAATAAATTACAACTACATGACTATTGTTTCCTTTAAAAAATATGGAATTACACTTTGTTTCATAAATGTCTAATTACTGTGTTGTGCACCTGAATATAATATAAATATTGTATATCAACTGTAATTAAAAAATTAAAATTTTACAAATATGGAATTAGCCATGGCTGGTGTTGTTCAATGGTTAGAGCATGGGGCACTTGCAGGAGGCAACCAGTGGATTTGTCTCTCACATCAATGTTTCTCTCTCTCTCTCTCTCTCTCTCTCTCTCTCTCTCTCTCTCTCTCTCCTCTCTCCTTTCCTCCCTGCCTTCCACTCTCTCTGAAAAAGCAATGGAAAAAATATCCAAATAGCCTCTTGTGAGGATTAACAGCAACAACAACTATATATACTAGTATACACACACATATACATATATGGGAGTCTGTGTGTATATGAGTGCACATGCATATCTATATACGTGTGAATGTGTCTCTGTGTGTATGTATTCCACACAGCAGTTTATCTCTCAAATGGGCTATGTCAATTTTGGTAACTGCTTGTGGTAACACTTACACAGTTGTTAATATTTTACCAGGTGCTGGTTTTGACTTCATTTTCATGGAGCCTACAAACTAGGTAACATCCAAAGAGTCTAAGTTCACATATAAATAATTAATGTAATCTTGACCTCCAATTTACCATTGTGAGCATTTGAACTTTTCATCTTTTTTTAATTATAGCTTGTTTAATCAAAGCCCTAAATGGCTTATCATATTTTCAATGAATATGTTTTCAAACCAATCACAAAACCATTTGGTTGAGATTTCTTTTTTTATTCTTTTGATTTTTTTCCTTTTCTCTCTGCTTTATTTACAAGTATTTTTGGAAGAAAAAAAATTGAAATCTCATTAAGATTGCATTTAAATAAAAAAGTAATGCATCTCAATAATTTGGTTTAGTATAAAGCACTTCATTTTGTACAAAGACAACTCAAACTTCTTTATTGTTTAAAATCAATTAAAAATATTATTCACCTCATTTTGAATTTGAAGTCAGGCCCAGAATCCACTTATTGTGTCATTGGTTTAATTTCTTTAATTCTGAATACAATTAGAGCTAATATGCTTAAATGAAGTTTTCGGGGGGGGGGGGGCAATAGAGAAGTGCATATGTAATTAAACACTATAACAAATCTTAATTTCCCATCATATCCATCAAGTACTTCCGAAATGTGTTCTTAAACATATTTAGAGAGACCAAATATAAATCAAACTTGAGTTTATGGTGTTTTCTTCTGTATATCTTCTTTTTTGTTCCTTATTATATCCTAGGCTGTTAGTTTGGATGGTTCTTTATTTAAATGGAGTTAAATAGTGACTAGTGAAGACAATTCTACTAGATAAAACCTACAAATCATTTGCTATCTGAAATAAATCTGAATTTTATATTTGTTTCTGGTTTTAAGCCTTTATTCTTTGTACTTTTATTTGTGTGTAGTATATCTTCTCTCCACAAACCCCTATTTTTATCTTCATCCCATCTAAAAGTCAATGTCTTAGTCTTACAATAAGTTTTTTCTTTTACCAGATTTTGCCAGGGGGTAAATGGGCTGATTTGATATATTCTCTTATATCATGCTTGAAGTCATGGGAAGGTTTTCTGGCTTCAGACTCTCAGACTATCTAGAAATTCTGTTTGAGTCTATAAACATAAATTTAAATTTAACTGTTGAGTGTATACCTTGATTTTAACATTCTGTTACCACTAACATTGTACATATTGGGTCATCACCTAAGGATGAATTAGATTAATTTAAGATATTTAGAATATCTTTTCCTGTAGTGATGAGAGGTGGAGTTTTTTGGAGTTATATGGAGAGGTGTGGAATTATAATAGTGGGCAGGGCCTTGGAAAAGCATGGCTCATGAATAATCAAAATACTTTACTTTTACTTCCATTGTCTTTAAACTTGATTGAATTGGGTAATTTTCTTTCCATGCCCCTAAATAGCAATTCTAGCTGATCTCATGATTTTTCTAAATAATAAATAATTTAGTCCTAATACCACTCTAAGTTGTAAACAGTTTCAATTCAGGTTTTAGAATGTGAAATTTAAGATGTTGATGAAACTGCTGAATCTGGTTTTAAAGATGGTTAAAGCTGAAGCTCTTAGTTGGCCTTGATGAAAGTTAAACCTGACTTTTCTCTCCTGGAGTATCTATGCAGATTCTTCATAGGTTCTTTGCAGGGCCCCTGATAGTAGGGTTGGCACTATTTTTGCCTGTATTTTCTGTGTTTGGGTTAATTTTTCAGTTCTCAATATTTGGTGGTAGATATCTAGGTTGTTTCTGCTGAGGTCTTTTGCTATCTTACCCCTCCCATGGCCTTCTCTCTCCCATAAGGAATTCACATGCCTACCTTGGACTAGCTCAATTAATCCAAAAGCAGCAGCAAATTGATCCCAATACAGACCACATACTCCTAACTCTATCATTGATGACACTGGTCAAGTTCTGTCTTGCTCTCTACATTTTCTTGTTTGAGAGGCAGATGCAAATTCTTAGCTTACTTAATTTTCAGAGAGAGTTAGACATTAGTTCCTGTACCCCTCAAAATTACACAAAGTCATGATCTCTAAATAATTACCCTGAAGCTTTTATACCTTACCTTAAGGTGAAAGGGCAGGAAGTGCGTCTCCTTTCTACCAAGCAAGCATGTCAAACTCAGAGGCTAACACGGGCCAAATAAAGAAGGTTTAAGTTTATGTGGGCCACAAAAAAACACAACACAAACAAAAACACACACACACAGAAGCTTCAATTTTCATGGAAACGTAGATTTATGTTGAAAAGGATAGTATAAAATAGAACAAGAGCAATGATAAAATTAATGTTTTCTTACATACTGTTATATTGGCTGGGCCACAAAAATATTCGTTGTGGGCCGCATACAGCTCTGTGGGCCCCGAGTTTGGCAAGCTTGTTCTAGAGGAAGTAAGAATACAGACAAGGCACTCTGAAAGACCTTTCTCTACAAAAATCCTCTTCTTACATATTCATGAACTTTGGAAAAGATTCTGGGAACATTTGATTGTAAGTTTGTCCGGGGAGTGTGGTGGTCTGTCTCATATACATTTTGTGACCATTCTTTTATATAGCTTGAGTTTGTTTAAAGAAAGGCTTTTAGAGTTTTCAAAAATTTGCAAACCACTAATCTGATGGTACAGGTTTAGTTAAGAAATATAGGGGAAGCTCAGCAAGAATAACTTAACTTTATAAAATGAAGAATCTAAAGGTTTTCTTTTTGAAAATCAATTTTACCTTCAGAGAGAGTTGACCTATAGTTCAAACCATGGATAAAATTCATACCTTTATTGAAAATCTAGGGAAAATACTTTTCAAATGACCTATGGAAATAACCTTTATCTTGTTATAATCAAGAAGAAATTCAAATCGGATTCTGTACTCACGTTGAATATTAATATGTGACTATTCTCTGAATATTGATATGGAATCTATTGTCTGTTGAGTGATGTGTATAAGGTCATTGTTCTTGTGCATTCTCATGTTTGAAATTAATGGAAATAATGGAAAACAGTACTATTTATGTTTGCATATATTGTCACAGACTTTGAGATAGAAATAACCTCAGAGATCATTTAGTTCACTTAATAGATAAGTAAATATGAATAACAACAACACTCATATTTATAGAGAACTTTTCAGACTATAGGAATCCAGAGAAGTTATTAGTCTTTTTCAGGGTCAAAGTGACCTGGACTAAAATCCACATTTCTAAGTTCTCAGCCTACATCTTTACATTGCATAAATATTAGTACACATAATTTAACTTGAGAAAGTAGGTAGTAAAATTGAAATATTTATGTTATAAAATGAAATAAATTAAAAAAGAAATACATTTCTTCTTTAGGCCTCTAAGAGGCAACTACAAAGATACTGGTTATTAACATAAAAAAATTCATTACAATTTTCTTTTAATTCCAGGAGCAAGTCTAACCACATGTATGTAAATAAAATGAAGGCATATAGCACAATGGGGGAGAGGTACCTGGGCTTCCAAAATATTTAGGTGATAGGATTTTTCAGTTTTAAGGAAACTGATTATTTCATTTTCTACCAAAGACATAACAAATGATTTAGAAGTGGACTTCTTTCCCATAATTTTAGTTTCCTATTTTCTATCAATGTTGTCATAAAAATAATTATTCAATTAATCAGAATATTGATAATCAGGGCATAGAAACACATACTTTTTTTTATAACTTAGTTTCTTATTTTGATTTTGCTTACCTGTCAGGACTTAATGAAAATCATTCTGCACCAGCCTTTTGTCATTACTGATGCTCTTAATGTAGGTTCTGAGTCAGAATGCTTAATAAATGAAGAGAGTAAACATGAAACATAGAATAACTAAAAAGAAACATGCTGTAAATACCCAGGGAATTGTTGGAAAAAAGGGGGAGGTTGTAGGCTACTTATGTGCAAATGAAGGCATTTAATTGTAATGTGTCTTCAGTGATACATGGAGAAAAAAAAGTCTTGAATAAATTTTCCATTATAAAATGAGAAATTGTCATGCTTTGCCCTTTTCATTTGCTCCTTGAGAAAGGTGAACTTATCTAAAAAAATTTATATGAGCAGAGCTGCTTTTATTCAGCTAATGAACTATGGTATCTTGGGACATGGCACTGTGTTGGATGGTATTAGAGGACAGGAACACTGACACGTTTACATTATTAAATTAATAGGATTATTTAATAAAAAACTAATTTTATTCTCAATCTGATTTTCCTAGAAAATAATGAGTGACAGGTAAGAAAGGGCACAAAAGTTGCACAGGCTCAGGCATAGACCCAGACAACTGCTCCGTGTCTCATAAAGGACCGCAAGGGCCTGGGGCATTAGAAGTTTTCTTTCTGAGTTCAGGGTTAAAGATTCACTAATCTACCAGAAGCTGTTTTCTGAAGTGTCAGAATATCAAATATTTGCCTTTTAGAGAAGAAGCAATTCATTTCATGTCCTGCCCAGGTTTAAGCTGTAGCCAACAGGATGTAAAATTGGTATATTAAGAGTAGGAAATGTTTGTATTTTTTTAAGTGTGACAACTATTCCTCTTGCTCACACATAAGAAAGGTCTGCATGGGAAAAAGAGGGAAATTAGGTATGACATGAACCAGAGGCTGTTGTCAAACAATGGAAGAGTCATGGTCACAAACACAATAAGAAGACCAAAAAATGGTTTCCATTCTATTTTTTTTTAATATCACAATTCAGTATCCATATTTTTCTGTTACAATTAGTGTATTTATGTTGCTATGGAAATCACTTCCACTGTATCATTTACTTTTGCTGTGATCAGCACTGAAAGTGCACAGCAATTTCTTTTCAACTGCAAGATGCTTTTACAGAAATAGTTCGCAAACTATCTTTATAAGTGAATTAGTTTCCTTCTAAGAATACATATTGCAGCTAATCTTTAAATTCACTTAGAGTCCTTGACTATGGACTGTAATAAAAATCAATTGTTGAAAAAGAAATCAATTGCTGCATTTCATAAAAGCAGTTTGGTTTTACCAAGTAGAGCCTTTGTTTTGCTCTAGGCTAAGGTTAATGTTAGATCATGCAAGATTTGTTTTTCTCCCTCAGTGGTGTGATTTCACATACATAAACCCACAGAGTGATATCTCTGATGAGAGATGGCATTAGCTCAGTAAAACCACAAAACATTTTTTTTGTGTGTGTGAGTAAAAGATTTGAATGGGCCACACAAAATTAATATTAAGTTTTCTGTCGTCTATCTAATTACCTGGGTAGATGACTTGCATTAAAGGCAGTGAAGCAAAGAATCAGTAACTTGGCTGTTTGCCATTTCTGCAGTGCTATGGATACACATTTCATACAATTTATACAGAAACTATGTATATTTAGTGCACATTCTTGGGATATCTGTGCACTGGACTGGAAATTATGCCTTTATTATGGCTTTTGAAGGTGTTACTATTTCAAATTATGAATATAAACCACTGTTATTAAGAAACAAAACCAAAAAACTGACAAATACTAAAGAGTCATTGTTTGCGTACTGTACACAATATTTGCATGTGTGCAAAAATACAAATCAAACATTTCTTCTTTTAAAAATTCTGGACAAAATAATGAAATAACATTTATTACTTTGGAAATCAACTCAGAATTTGTAGCCATATGTAAATCAGTAATAAAGTTTTATTTTTCCAAAGAGAAATAGATTTATACTCTTTCTGAGAAAAGATTAGTGTTTCCTTTATTTTGTGGGGAGATGGCCATATGACTCCTTCAAACTTTTTAAAGGATCTCATATGCTTCCTAAACTGTCATTCATGGACCATAACCCAGAGTATTCTGTAAGTTCTGAAATGGTTGAATGGATGAACTATATATAGAATGGTGAGCCCCACCCATGGCTGTGATATTTGTAGCTTGCCTTAATTCTGTGGCATGCCTTGCTGTTTGTCCTCTGAATAGAAAAATCTCTAATAATATTTTTCTCTCTAAATATTAATTGGCTCATTGATGAAATCATGCGATGTCTGCATTCCCACCAACAAAACAAAAATT
Organism: Myotis davidii; assembly: GCF_000327345.1. NCBI lineage: Eukaryota > Metazoa > Chordata > Mammalia > Chiroptera > Vespertilionidae > Myotis > Myotis davidii. The sequence continues at coordinate 2,132,171 of NW_006285040.1, forward strand.
ACAACATTCCAATTCTGGATTTTAAATCCATGTATCCTTTAGAGATAGTGCAGAGAAGTCAGAGTAATTAATCTACAAGAGGTCTAAAGCTAAGAATTCATTCAGTTGTGTGATAGGTGTGGTAAGTGGATTTTGAAAGCAAATAAACATACATACTATCAGCAACCTAATGGCTTTTAAAAGTTAGTTTAGCCCTGGTCAGTTGGCTCAGTTGGCTGGAGCATCATCCCATACACAAAGAATAGTTTTGGGTTGGATTCCCAGTCAGGCCACATGCCTAGGTTGGGGATTGGATCTCTGGTCAGAGCATTAGGTTGATGTTTCTCTCTTTCTTTCTTTGTTTCTTTCTTTGTTTCTTTCTTTGTTCCTTCTTTCTTTCTTCCTTTTCTCTCTCTCTCTCTCTCTCTCTCTCTCTCTCTCTTTCTCTCTCTTTTCTTGGCAGGTTCAATTCCTGGTCAGGGCACATACCCAGGTAGCAGTTTCGATGTCTTGTTGGAGCACAAGCAATGTTTCTCTCTCACATCAATGTTTCTCTCTCTCTCCCTCTCTCTCTCTCTCTCTCTCCCTCTCTCTCTCCCCCACACCCCTTGCTGTCTCTAAAATCAATAAACATTTCCTCAGGTGAGGATTAAAAAAAAGTTCAAATTACCTTTTCTTGATATAGTATAGAATGAATGACATTCCAATATTGTGACTTTTAAGAAAAAGTTGGTCATTCAGATGACCAAAATATATTCTCATATATAGGGTGACGCCCAAAATGTATACACATTCTTTGAATAATTATAAAGGCAGTGTTTATTAAAATACATTTCATTTTCAAAATTGAGTTATCAGCTGTTAAAGTGTTTTTACATATTTCTGGGACACCCTGATTTCCCATTGAGACTGTCAAAGTTGTCTTTTGTTATGCTGAGATTACTCTTGGAAAGTACCAAAGGATGGAGCCAACCAGGTGATCAGAGGGTTGGAACTTTTCCGTCCTGCCTCCTTGACCTCTTGGGAGAGGAGAGGGGCTGGGGTTGAATGGGTACACAGTGGCCAGTGATTTCATCAGTCATGCCCACCCCCTGAATCCTCCATAAAATCCCCAAAGGGTGGGGAGTTCTGAGAGCTTGCAGGTGGTTTTACATGCAGAGATTGAGGAGAGTGGTGAGCCTGGAGAGGCCATGGGAGGTCCGCACCATGGACCTTGCCTACGCAGCTCTTCCCTTTGTCTCTTCCTGAGTTACATTCTTTACAATAAACTGGTAAGCTAGTAAATCAAGGTTTCTATGAGTTCTGTGAGCTGCTCTGGCAAATTCATCGAACCCGAGGAGAAGTTTGTGGAAACTTGTGATTTATAGCCAGTTGGTCAGAAGTACAGATCACAACGTGGATTTGCAATTGGCATCCTGAGTGGGAGGGGGCTTTTGGGACCTCCAGCCTATAGCAGGTCTGTCAAAAGCATAGGTAATGGCCTGGGCTTGAGACTAGCATCTGAAGTGGGACTGAACTCTTAATCTGGGTTATCTTATGCCATCTTTAGGTAGATAGTGTCAGAACTGAATTGTTTGAGAATTGTTTGTTGGTGTAGGGGACACCCCTCAGCCTCCATGTAAAAATTGAGTCCAAAACACCTAAAATAGACACCAACATTGATTTCCCTTATTTAACATTTACTCTAGAGGAAATTTTATACCAAATGAGCTGATTTGCTGAACTTTCAAATGCTATTTATTCTGGTTATTGTATTAAATTAGGACTATTCTTTTGGCTCTATGTAGGCACAGTTTATTGGCCATTATTTCTTTTTTTTTTATTGGCCATTATTTCATGCCCGAATTGTCTTTGCAAAAATACCCTCATCTTGACACCAGTTGCTCAGGCTAGCATATTGAAGTGGATTAGTGTACATTCCTAGTGGCTAGATTATTATCAATAGTATCAGTGCACTCTGGCAAGAATAGTACTTATTCCTATGAGTCTCCAATGTTATAAATTGGTCTTTGTGATTGGAGCCATTGAAAATAAAACAAACTCTGGGTATTAGATTCCTGAGTTAAAAGTAGGTGCCTTTATTGACCTCTTCTTGTGGTAGGCACTTCTACATAGCCTTTTTTGTTTGTTTCCATTGTCTTAGGTTCCTTTGGGGCAATGAGACTGCAGCAATATAATGGTACATTTATATGATTTTTGAGAATTCATGATCTTTTTTATTTGAGTCCTTTTGCTGAAAAACAATTTTTTATAAAAGTCTTGATATCTTCTCAAGCAATTTTTTTTGCTGACCCACATCAGGGAAAACAACCTGTCTGCTCCATGCACTGTGATCTCTTAAAAAATGAGAGGGATTGTTTATTTTTTTTAAAAAAATGGCTATATAAATCCATCTCTAAAGGTTAAAAACTAACAGAACAGAAAAACTACAGATCTATAAACAAAAAGCAGACCACACACATTACCCAGAACCAACCCTAAGGCTAGAGTGAAGCTGAAGCAACTCCTGGAACCCATGGATTGTGTGTGCATCTAAAAATCTGGGTCAGGAGCTAAGTTCTTTTTTTTTTTTAGGTTGGCTAATTCCAAGAGGCAAACATTGCCACTTGTCTCCCAGAAGTATTTTTATGTTATTCAGGGCCTTATTGAGAGCTCTTCCATGTTGCTCAGATAATTTTTGCTCTGAAATTTGATCCCATAGAAAGCCATAGACTGTGAAAGTTATGATTTTCCTTCCTAACACATTCTTGGCTGGCATTTCTTATAATGGATTCCAAAGTCTCCAGGTTAGGGTTAGGGTACAATCACTAGCATGGTGATGGCGGTAAGGAATTCAGAAACATCTGATGTAGGTCTATGGGGTGGGAGAGAGAGCAGGGACCATCTGTTAAATTGATTTCTTTTTCTATCCTCACCCAAGGATATTTTTCAATTAACTTTTAGAGGGAGCAAGAGGAAGGGAAGAGTGAGGGAGGGAGGGAGAGAGAGGGAGAGGGAGATTTGTTGCCTTCTGCGAGGAAGGCAGAGGGGGGGAGAGAGAGAGAGAGCGAGAGAGAGAGAGAGAGAGAGAGAGAGAGAGAGAGGTGAGGGAGACACATCTAACCCCTGAGCTAAACTGGCCAGGGCTTTTAAATTGATTTACAAAGGGGATTGTTTATAAGCTCTAAGTAAAGGCTTGGTTTAAAGTAGGTATTGCTAACTTAGAGGATCAGCTTAGTTAATGGTCTTATCAAATACAAGAGATAACAGAAGCTTCAGTACTATGGATTTAGAAATGACCTTTTGGAGAAAGGAACAAAGTGATTAGCCTTATGCAAGAGAAACAAGGCAGAAATGACTAGGGGCTCTTGAAATTAAACTCCTGGTTTCCAGAGGGAGGGGGGCTCTATTAAGTAGGACTTAGATTGCTAAGCAAGAGTTTTTGTGTGTTTTTTCCCCGCCCAGAACCTCAATCATTACTGTTGGGAACACATGGATACTCAGTCCACAGGGCACACTTGTGTATAGTATAAGAGTGGGGTCAAGTGTGAATTCTGGGGTCAAGTCTTTAAAGTTCAAATGCAAACTCTGAAGTGGGGAACAACTTTAGGCAAGTTATTTAATGCGCTGAGCTGCAGCTCCTTATCTTTAAAATGGAGATTATTAAATTATATAATCAAGCATAAGTGTGCCCATAACATAAATAAACAACCAAGCTCTGTGAATATCATTTAAATAATGCTTTGCTAAAATTGTTTTGCATGTGGTTTAGTCTGCAGGCATCGGGCTGAGGTGATTATAGTTGAAGAGGCCATAAGAAATCAAGTGATCTTGCTCGTCTATTACAAATGTTTCCCACTCTCACAGAGGAGCAGACAGTACTAGTGAGGGTGAGATGACAGCCATGAACATCTTGCTCTAAATCTTTCTACCTAAGCATAAATATGGTGTCTAGTCCCACTGCCCTCTCACTGATCCTTCAACTCCCTCTCTTTTCATGTTCCCCTTATTCCTTTTTCATAATTTTTCTTTGTCAACTTAAGTTCTATAGTCACTTTCCTTCTCACCTCCTCAGCCGATCCTCTGTTGTGTATGAGTGTGTGTGTAAGTATAGATATATTAATGATGGAAGTGAAGCACAAAGTTTTAAAAATTAAAGACTTTTAATTTAAGAGCATCTCTAGGTTTAGAAAACATTGAGCAGAAAGTTCAGACAGTTCCCATATATTCCCAGTCCCACCCCACTCCCACCTTTTCCAGAATATTATATAGTGGGAAACATGTAGTACCGAGCCTTTCCATAAAGGTTTCCTTCACTTAGCTATATGTTTTTAATGTATCTCTCTGTCTTTTTATGGCTTGATAGTTCATTTCTTTTGATCATTAAATACTATTCTATTGTATGGATGTACCGAAGTTTACTTATCAATTTACCTGTTGAAGGACATCTTGATTGCTTCCAAGCTTTGACATTTATGCATGCAGCTGCTATAAACATTTGTGTGCAGGTTTCTGTTTGGACACACTTTTCAGCTCATTTAGGTAAATAGAAAGGCGGCCTATTGCTGGATCAGAGGGTAATAAGAGTATGATTATTTTTATAAGAAACTGCCAATCTGACTCCGAAAGTGGCTATACCATTTTGTATTCCCACTTGCAATCAATGTGAGTCCCTGTTACTCCACATCCTCACCAGCATTTGGTTAGTTGTGTTTATAGAATTTTAAACAATACACTTTCATGTTGTTTTAGTGAGTGCAATACTAGTTGCTCAAACAAAAAAACCTAGAGCATTCAGTGACTTCAAGTTCATTTCTAGTCATACTAGAGGCCTGGTGCACAGAATTCATGCATGGGGGGGTGGAGGGGCCTCAGTCCTCCTGAATGCTCATGCAATCCAGGACCCCTCAGGGGTCTGCAGTCAGACATCCCTCTTGCAATCTGGGACCACTGGCTCCTAACCTCTCGCCTGGCTGCCTGCCTCATCGCTCATAACCATTCACCTGACCGCCCCTAACTGCTCACCTGCCTGCCTGATTGCCCTAAACACCTCTGCCTTGGCCTCCCATGCTGCAGCTTTGTTTGCAAGGGCGTTGAGAATGACGTCCAGAAGGTCGTCCTGCTGTCCAGTCTAATTAGCATATTACGCTTTTATTATTATAAATAACTAGAGGCCCGGTACACAAAAATTTGTGCACGCGGGGGGGAGGGGGGCCCCTCAGACCGGCCTGTGCCCTCTCACAGTGGGGGACCCCTCGGGAGAGAACACTCTGCTGGCTTAGGCCTGCGCCCCGGTGGCAGAGGGCAGCCCCAATCCCTAGATGCAGCCCCTGGTCGAGCTCAGAGCAGGGCCGATCCGGGGGTTGGGGCGCCTTCCCCTGTCAGGAACAGCGCAGTGCAGATAGGGAGGTTGTGGCCCCGTCCCCTGTCATACACAGAGCCGCAGGGGGATCAGGGGGGTTGGGCGCTGCCCCCTGTCACGCTGATCCCGGTGCTGGGAGGCATATTACCCTTTTACTATATAGACTAGAGGCCTGGTGCATGGGTGGAGGCTGGCTGGTTTGCCCTGAAGGATGTCCTGGGTCAGGGTGGGGGTCCCCACTGGGGTGCCTGGCCAGTCTGGGTGAGGGGCTGAGGGCTGTTTTCAGGCTGGGACTGAAGCTCCCTTTTTTTCTTTTTCTTTTTTTTTATTCTGGGCCGGCTTTAGCTCTGAGGCTCCAGCTCTTAGGCCTCCACTCCTGAAAGCAGGTATCTGGTTTGTTTCGGTTCTAGAATCGACACTCTGTATCAACTCCAGCTCTGAGATCCTGGGCTCCTGAAAGCTGGTTTCTGGGGTTTTGTTTAGCTTCTGTATGTTACAATGTTTCTTAAACGGCAGGTTCAGAGGCTGACAAGGCAGGCGGGGTAAGTTGCAGTCCTCCATCACTGAAGCAAGCAAGCCTCATGTTTTGGCCCACTTGTATGGACAGTTGCTTATTTAACTTTAACAACTGATACTCAAAAGCTCGTGCACAGATTAAATTTTGCTATTTTGTAAATAAATGAAATCATGGTTTTAGACAGTATTCCAGTCTTCATTGCTAGAATTGTGGGGACTACTTACAAATAGAGATTAAATGAACTCATGTTTTAAATGATAAACCAGCCCCGGCCACATGGTTCAGTTGGTTGGAGCATCATCCGTATACCAGAAGGGTCAGGTCACATACCTAGGTTTGATCCCCATAAGGGCTCCTATAAGATGCAACTGATTGAAGATTCTCTCTCACTTTGATGTTTCTCCCTGTCCCTTCCTTGCTCTCTAAAATCAAACATATCCTTGGGTAAGAATAAAAATAAAAAAACAATAACCCAAATATATATTTAATTGACAGGCCCTCCAAATCTTTTTTGCCTATTATTACACCAAAAAAATTCTCAATAGTTATAGTTATTTAACCTCAACAGTAGATTATCAGGAATCAACTAGCAATTTTATTGCTGATTTGCCCCCTTTTTTTGCTAACATGAAGTCTTCTCAGTTGATACATTTGTATTTGGAAGGAAGGAAGGGAGAGAGGGAGAAAAGGAGAATGGAAGGGAGGAAAAGATAACTTTCCACTAGATACCTGAGTTTAAAATAGCAAGAAAACACTTGTTAGTTGTCACCAATGCATTGTTCATCAATGCTAGCAGTTCTCTAAAGGCAGGGAACGGCAGGCAGATGCTGTGTGCTGTTTTCAGTCTGCAGTTGGTTTATGCCAGAACTCCAGCAAGATCCACAAACCAGTTTTCTTGAGACTCCTCTCTCCTTTAGGATCCTGGGTCTGAGGTTCAGTCAGTATGAATTGAGTAATGCTGACTTTTTCTGAGAAGATACCATGAATATACACTTGAAAATAAAAGAGAAATCCAGAATGATCTCTGACTGCTAGGTGATCTTTGCCTTTTTGTTATGAGTAAAAACAATTTCTGAAATGAACCACTGTTGGATTCTAAAGGCCAAATCTGTGAGCTAGCTAGCTACCTAAACCCTAAGCAAAATTTCAACTATGCACAAGTTGAACATCAGTTGTCAATGTTAAATAAGCAACTGACCATACAGGTGGGCCAAAAGTGGGTTTACAATTGTAAGCACATAAAATGCAGAGTTTATTCTTGTTTTATTATTTATTAACTAGAGGCCCTGTGCACAAAAATTTGTGCACTCAGAGGGGTCCCTTAGCCCAGCTTGTGCCCTCTAACAGTCTGGGACCCCTCAGGGGATGACCACCTGCTGGCTTAGGCCCACTCCCTGGGGGATTGGGTTTAAGCTGGCAGTCAGACATCCCTCTGGCAGCCCAGGAGCCCTCAGGGGATGTCCACTTGCCGGTGGGGTGCAGGCCTAAGCTGCGGTTGGACATCCTGAGTGCTGCTGAGGAGACGGGAGAGGCTCCCACCACCACCGCTGTACTGGCAGCCGTCAGCCTGGCTTGTGGCTGAGCAGAGCTCCCCCTTGGGGGCGCACTGACCACCAGGGGGCAGCTCCTGCATTGAGCGTCTGCCCCCTGGCGGTCAGTGTGTGTCATAGTGACCAGTCATTCCCAGTCATTCTGCTGTTAGGGTCAATTTGCATATTACCCTTTTATTATATGCCTGGTGCATGGGTGGGGGCTGGCTGGTTTGCCCTGAAGGGTGTCCCAGATCAGGGTGGGGGTCCCCACTGGGGTGCCTGGCCAGTCTGGGTGATTTGCCCCCTTTCTATTAATGACCCATCTGTTTGAGCAAAAAGGCTGATGGCTGTTTGCAGGATGGCCAAGGTCCCTAGTGGGGACCCTCACCCCATGAGGGTGTAGCCATCCTGTGTGAGTGGCTGATGGCTGTTTGCAGGCTGGCCAAGCCCCCCAGCGGGGACTCTCACCCCATGAGGGTGTGGCCAGCCTGGGTGAGGGGCTGATGACTCTTTGCAGGCTGGCCATGACCCCCAGCCACCCAAGCTCCCAGTGAGGCTGGAAGCAGGTATCTGGGATTTATTTATCTTCTATAATTGAAACTTTGTTGCCTTGAGTGGAGGCCACAGCCGGCCAGGGCAGGTGGGAAGGTTGGCTTCCTCCATCGCCGGGGCAACCAAGCTTCCTGCTTGCTCCAGCTACATGGCTGCTGGTCGCCATCTTGGTTGGGTTAATTTGCATATAGTTGCTCTGATGGGCTGGTGGGAGTGGCTTAGGGCATAGTGAAGGTACAGTCAATTTGCATGTTTCTCTTTTATTAGATTAGATTATTTTATTATTTTCCATGCAAACAACTGCAAACCTACTTTTGTTCCACCCCGTATATTTTAAAGAAACCAGTGTCCAATTCAAATGTGTTGCACACTATCCCTTTCAGGACCTAGGAAGAAATTTTAAAATGTGCTCAGTCATTATTTTCTCAGATAGAAAACATTTGTTGCAACCCATTAAAGACAATTTTTAGAAAATGTTTTGCCCTTGCATTTATGCTTGAGCTAAAATTGTTTCTTGAAACTGAAAATGTTGGCAGCTCTACTTTCTGTCATTATGAACATGTCTCTCTAACACTCGTCCCTTTCAGGGCTCCTCAACTTTAAAACTGTATCAAAATGTATGGAAGAGAAAGCACAGATTTCTAACACAGTGCTTCCCTGTGGGTCTGTCTGCTCATAACGTTGTTCACTAGTTTTTCTCTGTGCACTTCTTGGCAAATCCACTCTCGCTATTTTCCTTATGAGAAACAGCATGGCAAGTTTAAGATATTTCAGTACAGCATTTTCATTGTTACATTGCAAACTAAAGAGAGGCTCTCCTTAAATAAGGCCTGTTTGAAATTGGCCAATTTATTTAAAAGGCTGCTTCTGAGTAACCATCTTTTGAGTGTTAAGACCGTTTTCTCCTTGATTTCACATGGTGGATACAGATCCCAATAATCTCTGTTCTATTGACTGCAGTGTTCTCCTCCGTAGATCAGGAGGTAGCAGAGTTCATGTTTATGGGACAAGGCATTTTAGAGATGGCATCTATCACTGAGCTATGAGAACAATCTTTGCCATAAAAAAATACCCCAGCTGGTTTGGCTCAGTGAATAGAGTGTCAGCCTGTGGACTGAAGGGTCTCAGGTTCAATTCCAGTCAAGGGCACATGCTGGGTTGCAGGCTCAATCACCAGTGGAGGGCATGCAGGAGGCAGCCAATCAATGCTTCCCTCTCATCATTGATGTTTCTATCTCTCCCTCTCCCTTCCTCTCTGAAATCAATAAAAGAAATATATTTTTAAAAAATGAAAACTCAACTATAAGCTAGTTCAACTGCTTTCTTTTCAGAATAAATGGTATATGAAATTGGTATATGTTTGAAATTTTCATATACAACACAGTTATTAATTTTTTGTTGTTAATCCTAACAGGATATTTTTTCTATTTCTTTTCAAGGAGAGAGTGAAAAGGAGGGAGGGAGGGGGAGAAAGAGTGAGTGAGAGAGAGAGAGAGAGAGAGAGAGAGAGAAAGATAGAGAGAGAGAGAGAGAGATGTGAGAGAAACACATCAAACTGGTTGCCTCCTGCTCGTGCCCCACCACGGGCAGGGAGGGAACCCACAACCCAGGTACATGCCCTTGACTAGGAATCGAACCCTTGGTCCTTAGATGTGTGGGCTGATGCTCTAACCACTTAGTGACACTGGCCAAGGGTACAATACAGTTATTTTGATGTCATGGTTCAACTTTTCTGAAAAATACATGGATCAAGAAGGAAAATCATAATATAAGTATATTGTATATGTGCTTGTGTACACATATTTTTCCTGAATCTACAGGATGCCTAGTTACTTCTACACACTTAAGTGTGTATTTCCTAGAAGACAGAGCACAACCAAGAAAATCTGGATATGAACATTGATATACTACTACCATCCAATTCATAGATCCTATCCAAATTTCCCAATGTCATTTATAACAAAAAAATCAGAAAACAGAATTACTTTAAAAAGAAAAATAAAATAAAAAATAAAAAGAAGAAGAAGGCAAATCAATTTACAATCTTTCTAGTTCCTTAGACAATAATGATCTAGAATTACTCTTCTTATCTGGTATACAGTGTCCTTATTAGATGATTTAATAGCAGCTCCTTCTACACAGGAGGGTGATATTTGAGGTTCATTTCTCTTTTTTTAATATATTTTATTGATTTTTTACAGAGAGGAAGGGAGAGGGATAGAGAGTTAGAAACATCAATGAGAGAGAAACATCGATCAGCTGCTTCCTGCACACCCCCTACTGGGGATGTGCCCGCAAGGAAGGTACATGCCCTTGACCGGAATCGAATCTGGGACCCTTCAGTCCACAGGCAGATGCTCAATCCATTGAGCCAAGCCGGTCAGGGCTTGAGGTTCATTTCTAACCCAAATTGTAATCATGCTGTTTATTAATATACTAGAGGCCCAGTGTACGAATTCGTGCACCAGTGGGGTCCCTTGTCCTGGCCTGTGGGATTGGGCCAAAACCAGCTCTCTGACATAACAAGAGGGGTCCCACATTGTGAGAGGGTGCAGGCCAGGCTGAGGGACCCCAGCGGTGCACGATGGGGACTGGAGAGGGACACGGGAGGTTGGCCAGCCAGGGCGGGACCACAGGAAGACTCCATGGCATGTCTGGTCCATCTTGCTCAGTCCTGATCAGCCAGACCCCAGCAGCAAGCTAACCTACCTATCAGAGCATCTGCCCCCTGGTGGTCAGTGCATGTCATAGCGACTGGTGACTTTCTGCCCCCTGGTGGTCTGTGCATGTCATAGCAACTGGTCAGCCATCTGCCTCCTGGTGGTCAGAGCATGTCATAGCAAGCAGTTAAGCGGCCTTAACATATCATTAGCATATTATGCTTTCATTGGTTTAATGGCTGACTGGACGACCGAACACTTAGCATATTAGGCTTTTATTATATAGGATTATGATATGAAAAAAATTCAACCACTTGATGTCTCTTCAGTAGCTCTAGGAATTCACAACCTGGTAGAGAGAGATATACATTACAACATGCACATGTTAAATGTCCATTAACTAAAACCAGAGCGAATAAGGGTTATTTTAGGTTCTTCTGTTTTTTTTTTTTTATCATTTTACCTTGTTATATTTCCTATTGCTAAACCAACAACTTTTGAGATTATCATTGTTCTGAAGGAAAGGGTTTATTGAGCCATATTCTATCCAGAAAAGGGACCAGGTGCTTGCACATGCAGTCTAAACCACCAGCACAGGGCTGGGTGGAGAAGACGTGTCCACCGTCCTGGGGTTGACAGGGCTTTTTTATGCAATACGTCTGGGGAGGAAAGATATAAGTTGTTTTGAAGCAACTGACTTTGGCTGTAGATAAGGGGGCAGGAGACAGGGAAGCAGAGGAAGTTCTGGGATAGGTGGATGGTCCAAAAGGAAGAAGTATTTGATGCTCTGGGTTGCTTGTGGGAAATTGTATAAAAAATTTACCTATAAACGGGATGTGGTCACATTTGGTGTTGGGGATTCTTCCTACTTAACAGCTGAAACAGCTGCAACAGCTGCCTGCAAACTGATTCAAAGTTTCAACTTACATTCAGGGATGTGCTGTCTTTTGTTGGCTTTAGCCTCCAGCTACCTTGACTCTTCTCCCCAGCCTTCGGCCTGCTGTAGTTTAACTTAGTACATCTCAGAATTTTTCTCATGTCTCTGTCTACACATAAAATGGAGGTAAAATAATGCATGTTAAGTGGTTAGTCGTTCAGACAAGTGTTAATCACATAGACAATAAGTGGTAGAGCAGAAATGGAATCTGGGCCTTGTGATTGCCCTATTAACATCCTATTAAAAACAAATGAGACATATCCCTATGACTAAGTCAAACTGGCCTTTTTCCTTTCTTCCCTTAAATTGGGTGAGTAATCTACATTTAAGGCCTTTTTCATATCCTACTGACTCATAAACCCTGTTACAATTTGCTTTCCCCATTCTACTGAAACTATTTTCTTCATGGTTATCACTGATTTTCAAATACTCTCATGTGAGCATCACATTTCATTCTTTATCAACTTGGAACATCCCCTTCTGTCCTTTTCTTTTTTCTATCTATCTATTATTACTATTGCTTTTATTATTATTTATCATTTATCCATCCATCCATCCATCCATCCATCCATCCATCCATCCATCCATCTATCCATCCATCCATCCATCTATCCATCCATCTATCCATCCATCATCCATCCTCCTTGTTTACCAAGACAGTGTACTCTTCTGTTTCTTCTCCTCCTCCTTTTTCCCTCCCCTCTCCTCTCCTCTCCTCTCCTCTCCTTTCCTTTCCTTTCTTTCTGGAACACCCCATATCCAAACCTGCTCCCTGCCTCTGCTTCTCAGCCTCCCTGGCAGCCCTGACTGCTGAAGAGCTCTCTTCTCTCTCAGTTTTCTTGACTAGCCATCCTCAAAAGAACAATGAATATTTATCAGATATTAGTCCTTCATATGGCAACATCCCTGTTTCAAGAGTTCCCAGGACTGCCCTCAGACTCAGCAATAGGCTGAAAAAAATTACAGAACTCAGCAAAACTGTTATACTCACAGTTACAGTTTATTGCAGAGAAAGATTACCGTGTAAAATTACCCAAAGGAAAAGGCATAAGAAAAGAAGTCCAGGAAAAACCCAGCACAATCTTCCAGATCTTTCCTCCCAGTGTAGTTGCATAGGACTTGCTTCATTTCCTGATGATAATGTGTGAGAACACCTGCCCAGTGTTGCCAACTAGGGAAGCTCACTCAAGTTTGATGTGTGGCATTTTTATTGAGGGTGGGTCGCACAGGCATTCAGTAACACCCATGTTTCCCAGTTTTAGCTACTCAGACACTGGCCCCCCAGAGTAAAAACGGCTGTTCACCATAAATCACTTTGTTAGCATACATTATCTGATCAAACTGGCACTGCATGGCCCAAGGTTTCAGGCATGTAAAAACACTTTTATCCAGCAGAATATTCCAGGGTCATCCTCCAGGAGCCAGTAAAAGGGCAAGCTACAAATAGAAACCTTTTCTTGGAAGGTGCTGAGTGTAAGCAACCCAGCCTGCTGAATTAACCCTGTTCTGCAAGAACCCTTCACAGACACTTCTGCTTCCTGCTTTGACCCTGATCACTTCTGAGTGGACCAAGGGCAGCCACATCTACCCTCAGGGTAGTATAGGTTACTTATGAGGCAACTTGTGATAGATAGAAGGATAAATTAAAAAGCGGGTTTGGCACTGCAGCGACCAGACTTAGCAATGTGTTTTTTTGTTTGTTTGTTTTTTAATGTGCCCTTCTGCAAATTAGAATAGCTAATAAATAGGCACATTCAATAAATGTCAGTTCTGTTACCTCTCCTACAATTCCCAGATTCTCAGATATGATACCCAGTTTTCCACAGTTACCTAGATGGGCCTGTGGTCTCTTGCCTGGACTACTGTAATTGCTTCATAATTGATCTTTTTGACTCCACACTGAACAGCTGTGTGCACAGCACGCTCCTCCCAACCTGGCCTGCCAATGCGGCTCTAATTCATCCTTTATGTGGCTGAACAAATTCCTTTGTTAAAAGGCATCTTTGATCATCCTACCTTCCTTGTCAAAAACCTTTTATGATTCTCAGTTGCTCACAGAGGAAATTCACTGCTTAGACTGGCAATCATTTCCCTCCTCAGTCTGTTTCTAACCTACATTTTAAGATGTGTTTTTCTTTACATTGCTTATAATGTACCTTTGATTTTGAAATGATTAAAAAGTTTTTACATAGAGAAACCTATCTGCATTTTCCTTTATGGGTTCTGGGTTCTTTTGTTTTAGTTTTTATTGTTATTTGTTTGCTTTTGGTCTTATGTAGAAAGGTACTTTTGCAATTGAGATCATAAAAATGCTGTCCATTTAAAAATGTTTTTATTATAGTTTTAAATTTCCATCATGGTTTTGATACTGTAAGATACCTGGATTTACTTTGAGGCATGGTTTGTGTTAGCTATGTAACTTTTCTCCGGTTTTTTAAAAAACTTGTTATTGAAACTTTACTGCATTACCTTTCAGTGTTGCAGGAATCATAAAATTAATTTTGTGAATACACTAGAGGCCGGGTGCACGATACTTGTGCACTGGAGGTGGGGGGTGAAACCTCAGCCCAGCCTGCACCCTCTTGCAGTCTGGGAACCCTCAGGGGATGTCTGACTGCTGGCTTAGGCATGCTTCCCGCTGGCAGTCAAACATCCTTAATGCTGCCATCGCTGCTCTCACCAGCCGTGAGCCCGGCTTCTTGCTGAGAAACACTCCCACTCTGGGAGCACACTGACCATCAGGGGGCAGCTCCTGGGGTGAACGTCTGCCCTCTGGTAGTCAGTGCACATCATTGCGACCGGTCATTCGGTCGATTTGCATATTAGCCATTTATTATATAGGATCAGTCTGCTTTTTGACCTCCCATTGTTTTTCATTAATATAATTACGTCTGTTTATGGCAAAAATCCATTCTTAAAATTTCTTGAATATATATTAACATCTTACATTTCCAGTGGCCGTAATTGCCCTTTTAAAAAGATTTTTAGCTCTTCTATCATACATTTTTCACTATATATTTTTAAAATAAACTTAACCACTTCAAGTAAGATTTGTTAAGATTTTAACTGGGCTGAAGCCGGTTTGGCTCCGTGGATGGAGCGTCAGCCTGTGGACTGAGGGGTCCTGGGTTCGATTCCGGTCAAGGGCATGTACCTGGGTTGCGGGCACATCTCCCGTGGGAGGTGTGCTGGAGGCAGCTGATCGGTGTTTCTCTCTCATCGATGTTTCTGACTCTCTATCTCTCTCCTTTCCTCTCTGTAAAAAATCAATAAAATATATTTTAAAAAAAGATTTTAACTGGGATTTTATTAATATTATACATTATTTTATAAATAATAAGCACTTTAAGATATTTTTGTCTTTTTATACAATACAGCATGTAACTCTAGATGATTAAGTTTTAGTGTTTATCCTTTAATAAAGTTTTATAATTTTACTCTTATAGTTTATTTGTATACTTAATATATTTAATCCTAGGTATTTTTTACTAAGTTTGTTTTGTTAAGAATGGGATTCATTTAAATTACATCATGTTGGTATATAGAAAAGTTATTTCTTTTTGCCACATTAATCTTGTACCAGGAATATTTCATCTAAGCACTATTTGAGGAAAAACAGTTTGCTCGAATAATTTATTGGAAACTTTCTAAATCCAACTCATTAAAAGCAGAATCTGAATATTTCTGAGGGTTGAGGCAGTAGGAACAATGGACAGTCTTGTCAAAGGATAATTTTGGAGTCAATAATCCCCAATTTGTTATTATTTATTTATTTACGAGAGGTCTGGTGCACCACATTCATGCCCTGGGGCAGGGGGAGTGTTTCCTCAGCCCAGCCTGTGCCTTCTTGCAGTCTGGGGCTCTCGAACCCCTCACTCCTTACTGCCTCCTGCAGCTGAGGCCGGAGAGGCTCCTGCCACTGCCGCTGTGCTCACCAGCCTTAAGCCCAGCTTCTGGCTGAGTGGGGCTACCCCTGTGGGAGTGCACTGACCACCAGGGGACAGCTCCTGCATTGAGCGTCTGCCCCCTGGTGGTCAGTGCGCATAATAGTAACCAGTTGTTCTGCCGTTCAGTTGATTTGCATAATTAGGGTTTTATTATATAGGGTTTTACTTGTAACTTTGCTCAAAAGTAACAATCAAAAAAGACAGTTTGAACAAAGCTTAACATGACATGAGTCCGACCATTGTTCAAAGTTATCAGAACTTATAGTAATTGTGATTACCCCCCCCAAAAAAATAAGAGTGATTTTAGCAAACTTGAAAGTTGACTATCACTCATTCATGATGGAATAATTGTATCCAACATAAGGTTGATCTTACTTTTTTCTTTTGATTAGAGAGAATACAGCGGTGTACATTTCTGCTCATTTTACCTTAAACCCATGAGCAAGTATTGCTTTACTAGTAGAAGACATACCAAGAAGTGGAATTTCTGCATCATAAGGAATGTATATTTTTTCTTTCATTTTAATAACTATTCCCAATTTTTCCTTTACAGCGGCTACATGGAACTATTTTTCATATAACTATCCTATATAATAAAAGCCTAATATGCAAATTGTTTGACCAAGAGTTCAACCGAGAGTTCGACCACTTGCTGTGATGTTTGCTGACCACCAGGGGGCTGCGCAGAGCATGGCAGGTGTTGGCAATGCTGTGCTGGCAGCAGGCAACAGTGGAGGCGCTGCTAGCCCTGATGGGCCCTGACGAGAGCAGGACCACCACAGCAGGATGGTGGAGCAGGTGAGCCAGTGGTGCCAGGCTAAGGAGGGTGTGAGCAGGGGCTTAATCACCCCACCGATCACCCCGCAGATGACAATCAGCAGTGACAGCAGGGGGCAGGGCCACCATCTGGCTCCCAGGTGTTGAGGGAGCTGGGTGAGGGGCCCAGACCTGACTGATCGCCCTACAGACAGTGACCAGTGGCCGGCAGACCCTGATCAACCAATTGGGGCTCGGCCCCGTGCTGGACCGGGAAACTGGGTGTAGGTGGTGATGACCAACTTCCCGCAGCACCCGGGCGGGGGGCTGTGACCTCTTGCCAGCTACCTGGGAACAGGGGTAACAAAGATGAAGGTGTGGTGAGAATGTGGGGTGTCTGCAGAGCTCGCTCTCACTCCCCCTGCTACCTACTCCTGGGATGCCAGGGCTCATGCTCCAGGGAAGCCCCTGCACTCAGGTGCTGGGCACCCATGAGGAGCCTGCCCCACACCTGTGCAGCCACTTTTGGGTGAGCCAGGCAGCTGCTGGGACCGCAGGGGCTCGTTGGGCTCCCTGTTCACGCAGAAGCTGGTCTGTGAGGCTGGCCAGGAGACAGCGTACTCCCTGCCCAGCTTCCGTGTTGTGCTGCTGGGTGGCCCAGAGGCCCACGCTGCACCCTGGCCCGTGGTGTCTAGCCATGCTTACCACATCTCCATTGGGACTCAGGCACCATGACTCAGGCAGAGGAGGGCACGTGGGGTCCAGGGGCCCAGGGGCCCAGGAGCTTTCCAGGGCTCAGAGGTCAACTGGGATGTGTCCTTCCATGCCAGAGGCTCGCACTTGGATCTCCAGCCAGGCTTAGGGACGACACCCATGAACGGATTTCATGCACTGGGTCTCTAGTCAATATATAAATACTAGGGGTCCAGTGCACGAATTCGTGCACCTTGAAAAGAACTGTGGGCAGTGAGGCTGTGGTGGGTACAGGAGAAGGTCTCGGCCAATGCTCTGTGCCCCCACCTGGCCCCTCCCGCTGCAGCCCCTGGTCCCCTGCCTGCTGGCAGCCCTACTCCTGCTGCTGCCACTCCCATGCACTGATGGTTCTGGCCCAATCATTCCATGCCGTCAACGGGTGCGAGTAGGGCTGGTGCCATCAGTGGGTGGAGCGGTGGCTGCTGCCCCAATCACACCTCAGGAGCAGGGAGAGATGGAGAAGCCCTTAAGGGTGTTGGGACTGGCAGTGCCGCTCACATCCACTGATGGTGCTGAGCAATCAGGACTGGTGCCGGGAATCAGCAGTGGGTGCAAGTGGCAGCTGCCAGCCCCAGTTGCCCCTCAGGAGCAGGGGGAGGTGGAGAAACCCTGAGGGGTGATTGGGGCAGGCAGCAGCTGCTCGCACCACTGACGGCACCGAGCGATCAGTGCTGATGCCAGGCGCCAGCAGGGGTTGTGAGCAGCAGCTCCGGCACTAGCAGCGGGTGTGAGCAGTGCCAGCACTGGCAGCAGTTGTGATTGCCAGGTGGGACAATGGCTCGGGAGTAAAGAATTTTCAGTAACCACCAGAGACTTGCCCTGATGACAGTGATCAGCGCCCCACCTTGGTCTGGTGCCCCCCACTCACCTGCTCCACCATCCTGCCACAGCCAATGCCTTCCATGTTCCGTGCATGCCCCCTGGTGGTCAGCACATGTCATAGCGACCGGTTGTTCAGTTCTGCATTTAGTTTATTTGCATATTAGTGTTTTATATTTATAGATATCTTTTCTCTCAATCTCTTCAACTCAATAAAATCAAACTTAAACTATTTTTCAATCTGACGATTAAAACTCCATATCATAGACATAAAAATAAAGTTTTATATTTCCTTTATATGCTCTTTTACACTTTTGCATTAAAATTAGTTTGAAACATTTTTTCTTCTAAGTGATAAATTTATTGAGGATAGGAAAATTGTTTAATACATCTGTGTACCTCTCACCAACATCTAATGAAAGCTTTTACATATAAGTCGTTAAAAACACTTACAAAAATACTTCTTAAATTTTCTTAGTTGTTTCTTGAATTTCTAAGAACACACGACAAGTTGTCTAAAGCTGACTCAATCTTGATTTTCCAAAGCATCTTTGTTTTCTGTTTAGGCTTTCTATTATAGAATGAAGTTGCCCTGTATAGAATCTAGAACAATTCAAAATCCCTGGCCAGTTGTTCTTTACCTTCTTCTGCCTTATTACCACTGTAATTGACCACGGTTTACTATTACTCAGTCTGTAACCTAGTTGTGCATATAGATGTGCAGATTTCTTCTAAGTTAAAAAATAAAAAAAGTAAAAAGAAGAGAACAAAATTTGCTTTTCTGTATCTTTGGGAAATGATTTCAGAATTAATATTTCCAAATAACAAGATTAAACTCTTCAGAGATATATTTCTAAGATTATCATTTAAGTTTTAACCTTGATTCCTTTATTTGAAATCTGCTTTTATTAAAGACAGGAACATATTCTACTGGGAAAGGGAAACTAGATTTCAGAGCTGTGGATATATTTTGGCTCTGTTGGTCACACTCTGACAATGTTAATTTAGATAAATCATCCTAATGATACACCCACCTTTGTTCTTTTTATACTGAATTACACAGTGTTTAGAGAAGGTCTACCAGAAGGCTGATGTATTATACCTAAAATGAGGCACCTTTAGCATCTTTAAATAATTAGACACACTTTCTAATTTCTTTAATGTGCTACACAAGTGGTGCTTTGAAAAATCATTTATTAAATGGATATATGACATTTTCATTTAACTATGTTCTTTGGTAGATCTTTGGTACATAGTATGTTATTACTCATAGTTATCTGTATTCCTTGAATAAAGTGTTCCCTACCCAAATGCCAACTCAGTTGACAAAGATAATGTCATTGCTCAAACTATCAGATTAATCAGAACTGGAATATAAATGTTTGAGAGCAAATAAAGTTGAGCTGGGAAATTAAAAACTGTCTCAGGTTGACATTTTAGATGCAAACTCCTTGTGTAAGAGAGACCCTGGCCTGAAGGGTCTGGCTTAATACTAAATAATTATGTAATTTATATAGATTTTCCATAGTACATTCTGTTTTCTCTTTTGAAATGAGCTGATCAGATTTTTAGAAAACAGAAGAACTACTTGAAGCAATATAACATTTCAAAATGTTCCATAAAGTACATAATTCCTGTGAAGGACCTTTTCAGAGAGGGAGGATTATACACTTTCCAACTTTAAACCAGAAAGCTGCCACTATCCTGGTTCCTCTTAATTTCTTTCAGTTGTAACCTGAGAATAAAGCTGGTTCATCATTTCCTACCAAACTGCTTTCTTCTAATTTTGGAGTGCTGACATCTTGATCTCTCCCAGCTGCTTCTTATATAGTTTATAGCAGTTAGTTTTCAGAGAAAAAAAATAACAAAACAACTTTGCCTTTTGGGATTTTATAAAATTCTCAATCATGGGATCTTTGAATTTAAGCTATAACCAACCTATCCACCAAAGAAAGGCTATAATTTAAGTGAGAACAAGTTATTAGTTTGGGTAAATATGAATAAGAGTAAGGACTTTCTAAATTTCTCATCTCTGTCTTGTACAAGAGGAATTCCTCAACTGTACCCTTGTACTAGAAAATGCAAGGCAGCAAATACAAAGACAAAAATAGGCCTGAACTATTAGAGGTGAGAAAGTAATGAGAAGTGTGTTGGAGTGAACACTGATGAATTTTCCCTTTAAGCCACCAGATAGCTACAGATTTGTAGGCATGACACCTCACTTTAAAAAATGAACCCTCTTTTAGAGTCCCCCCCAAAATGAGGATGGTTTAAGGAGTATCTGGATCAACTTCAAGCATACCATCATTCATATCATAGGGGCACCAAGAGAAGAGGAAATTGAAAACTTATTTTAAAAAATAATGATGGAAAACTTTTCTAACCCAAGGAAGCAAATAGACATAGAAGTACTGGAAGCACAGACAGTCCCAAATAAGATGAACCCAAAGAGGCTCACACTAAGGTACATAATAATTAAAATGCATAAGATTAAAGACAAAGAGAATCTTAAAAGCAGCAAGAGAAAAGCAGTTAGTTACCTACAAGGAGCTCCCATTAGAATGTTAGCTATTTCTAAATAGAAACAGGAAAGAGGGATTGCCATGAATTATCCAAAGTGATGAAAGGCAGAAAGCTACAACCAAGATTACTCTACACAACAAAGGTATCATTTAGAATAGAAGGTCAGGTAAAGAGTTTCACAGACAAGAAAAAGGTGGAAGAATTCATCACCATCAAATCAGCACTGCAAGAAATGTTAAAGGGTCTTTTTTAAGAAATGGAAAAATAAAAACATGAATAACAAAGTGGCAATAAATACATATCTATTAACAATTACTTTAAATGCAAATGGTTACGTGCTCCAATAAAAAAAAATCATGTGTAACTAAATGGATAACAAAACAAGATCTTTATAAATAGTCTCTATGAGAGACTCACTTCAGATAAAAAAAGACACACACAGACTGAAGTAAAGGGGTGGAAAAAGATATTTTATGAAAATGGAAACAAAACCAAAAAAGTTGGGGTGGCAATATTTATACCAGACAAAATAGACTTTTAAACAAAGAGCTATAACAAGAGACAAAGAAGAACGCAGCAGTTCCACTTCTGGGTATTTATCTGATGAGACCCAAAACACATAGAAAAGACATACACATTTATAAGTTCATTGCAGCATTATTTATAATATCCAAGATTTGGAAGCAACCTGAATGCCCATCAATAGATAAATGGATAAAGAAGAAGTGGTGCACATATACAATGGAATATGATTCAGACATAAAAAAGAATGAAATCTTGCCATGTGCAACAACATGGATGGACCTGGAGGGTATTATGCTAAGTGAAATATGTAAGAGGAAGACAAATGCCATATGATTTCATTTATACATTAAGCAGTACAGAAACAGACTCAGAGAACATTTCGATAGTTAACAGAATGGAGGTGTTGGGGGATGTGTGAAAAAGGTGAAGGGATTTAGATGTACAAATTGGTAGTTACGGGGATGTATAGTACAGAATAGGAAATATAATCAATAATATTGTAATAACTACATAGGGTGTCAGGTGGGCACTAGGTTTATAGGGTGATCACTTTGTAAGTTGTATAAGTGACTCATCACAGGGTTGTACACCTGAAACTAATCTAATATTCTATATCAACTGTAATTTAAAAATAACACAATGCAAATACATAGAATTGTACACTTGAAACTTATATAATCTTAATGTCACTCCAATAAATTCAACTTTTAAAAAAAGGAAAGAAAACCCCCCTTTTAAAATAGAAAGTTGGACTTCTAATTTTTGTGTCTTATCAGAGTCCTAATTAATTAATTGTATATCCATAATACTAACCTGCTCAATATTTTAAATTATTAAGTCTGTAATACCAAAGTGCTTAATATTTTTATCATTTTTCTTTTTTATATAAATAATAATTTTAAATACATTGAGTGAGTGTATGTGAAACAGATGAAGAAATATACAACCTTTAACATACAACACTTATTATAAATTCTAATAAAATTATAACTAATGTTAATAACAAAATAACTTTTTGAACACTGTGTACTGGCTATTATAGTAAGTACTTTATATGCATGAATTTGTTGAATTTCTCAGTAAGTAACTCATGGGGGATACGAATAATACTTTTTGGTAATTACTCTGTAAGCTTGACAACTATTATCAGGTGCAAAAAGCATGGCCAATTGTTATGTTACCACTAAGTTTTTGTATGTAACTCATTCATTCAACAATGATTTGGTGTGTTACTGCTATGTGCTAGTTCTGGGCTTGATTCTTTGGACAGCTAGAAGTGATAGATAATATAAAGTATGAAAAGTGCCAGGACCAGACACATCCTAGGCACTTGGTCAAGTACAGCTTATAATTTTGACTTAATGCCCAAATGAGGCTGTGGTTTAAGATAGAAATAATTTTCAACGGCAGAAACATGAAAATAAAGTCTGCAGAAGAGATGACATTTGATTTGAGACGTCTGTAAAATATGAGTAGAATTCAAATAGGGATAAAGGAGATTGGAAGAGCCGCCCAGGTTGAGGGAATTTTACCAGCAAAGCCCCGGAGACTGGGCACACAAGTTGTCTGCAGGTCCTGACAGACAGTCCGGGGCT
Source organism: Myotis davidii (assembly GCF_000327345.1). Taxonomy (NCBI): domain Eukaryota; kingdom Metazoa; phylum Chordata; class Mammalia; order Chiroptera; family Vespertilionidae; genus Myotis; species Myotis davidii. Next base: position 2,154,607 of record NW_006285040.1, read on the forward strand.
CTGTTAGACCACACAGAAATGGAGACACGGTTGGCGGAAATCAGTTCACCAACGGCCTTTAGCATCAAGTTAAATGTTCATAGCTTACTTCATGGGATTCAGGGAAACATTACAGAGTTTTAGAAAAGCAGAGTTGCATTCCTGAAGAGGTTTTACTTTGAACGTGGCAGGTAGAAAGAGTTAGATGGAGAAAAAATGAAAATCGGACACATTAGTTAAGAGGCCAAGATCAGAGTTTAGGTATGAGATGATAGGGTTTGCATCAGGATGGTGCCTGTGGAATTGAAAGGAAGGGATGCATATTAAAGGTATTAAGAAAGATCAACTGGGCTTGATGTCTGGGAGAATGTGAGGAGTGAAGAAGGAGAAGTCATAGCTCTACATATGTAAAATCTACAAACAAAACACCTATTATTCCAATGAAAAACATCCTAAAAGCATCTGTTAATCTTGCATTGCAACGCCCAGAGTATCTTTTATAAGGCATTTACTGCACATTTTCCCCTTTCAGAGTGTATTTTTCCATTTCCGTTTATTAAGGAATTAAATGAATTCCTTTGCTATATCTCATAAGTAGTCTAATGGTTTAATATTCTGCATTCAGCTTTCATTGAGATGGTTTTATGAGCAAATATTGCCTTTCTATACTTTAATGCTTGCACAGGATCTTATGAATTTTTATTTTTAATTAAAAACTGACTCACTGATTTCTATTCTTTTCATGTTATATTTTAACCTATTTGCATTGTCTAAACATCTTTCCTTCTACCAATTTGGTTCCTTTCTCTCTATATAAACCTCCCATGCAGTACCTATGGTTGAATCTATCATAATCACTTCTTTCAAAAAAACTAGCAAATATGTCTTTGCATTAAACATTTTCTTGGAAGCTAAAACACACACACAATAAACTTTCCTATTCAAAATGTTTGGTTAGTCTTGCAAGGAACAAATACTTTCTTTAGAAAGTTTTTATGCTTCACTGAAAAAGAGGAGAATGAAATTAATTATCTATTATTTAAGAGGCTTTGCAGTGGAGAAATACCATTTAGAAATTACTTTTTGGTCATGAATTAAAACAAGAAACCTGAGAAAACTATGAAAATTAGCAAGGCAAATAGGTCCTTCCTATGAGCTGTTGCAGGTGAGAGAGAACCAGCACTACCGACAAGGTAAAGTCGAGGGAAATTAATAAAGCTGCTTTTGACGGCTCCAGATGGAAAGTTGTCTTAAAACCTTGAAGAGTAGTGTGACACCTGCCATACCTTGAAAATGTTGATCAGTCATATGAGGGTTATGTCTAACTAACCAAGTCAGTAAGAGAGAGGTCAGACAGTATAATTATTCAAAAAAGAAAATATTTATCCTGGGATGCAGGAAAATGTTGACATACAGAGATATAGTGAATATGTTATAAAAGTATGAGATTATGAGATAAGAGGTGAGAATTATTGAACAGGCAATCATTTTATTATACAATAAAATGTCTTCCAGTTATGTATAAATTGTGTTTACTTATAAATGTAAGTGTTCTAAATCTCAGTATTTATACTATTTATGCAGTTTCTTTTAAAATCAATCCCCATTCTGATGAACAGTGTATCATTGGTGGTACTTAACAATCTGTTTCTTATTTATTTTGGATATTACTATGGGGATCCTAGCCAT
>NW_006285040.1:2158774-2160488 GCF_000327345.1 Myotis davidii
TTTGGGGCGATGGTGGATCCCTCCCCCGCAATCAATTGCCCCTCTGGCCAGTGGCTTGGGCTTCCCTCTGCCAGGCGATCATGGGGTGATGGCAGGGGCCCCCCAACCAATTGCATCACACCCCACCTTGGCTGGCCTGGCGCCAGTGCATGGCATAGCGTGGTTGCCCAGAACGTCATCCAGATAGTTGTTCTGTTGTTCGGTAGTTCAGTCGATTTGCATATTATGCTTTTATTATTATAGATTGTATTGCTAGAGCTCAGGTGCAAGAATACATAGATGTTTGGATATGACCCATAGAAAATCCACTCTGTATTATAACTCAGTGGGAATCCTTGTGAATGGATTTTAATATTCGCATTGTGGGAATTTCCATAGTAAATGATTTACAGTCAGCTTAGGATATACTCATACAAAAAGATGGAGCAGGGAAATAAGCAGATGCCTGAAGTATCCCATGAACATGTAGATTGATAAAATCAGCAGAGTACTGGTAACTCAAATCTTCTAGCTTGCCCCCAAACTTCTGCCAATTAAGTTTCCACTGTTTAAGTTAAATGTGGTCCTCATGTTTCAGTATGGAATTCAGAATTGATTTTTCCATAAAAACAGGTTTCACTGAATTAGCACAATTAATGCATTGTTTTAGGGGTACATGAGTGAAAGCATAGTTATGACTGACATTAATTGAACATACCAGGAAATGTGTTGAGTATTTTATGAGCGCTTTACCTTTAAACATTCACAATAATGCTCTAAGATAGGTAATACTATTACCCCAATTGTACAGTTGAGAAAACTCATAGAACAAGAAGCTAAGTAATTCTTCCAAGGCTACCACACAGTTTGTAAGAAGAGGGGATGGATTTTACTGTCAAGCAGGTTAATTTCAAAGGCCAATATTGAATGCTGCACTCACTCTTCTATCTCCATGAGTTCCAGAGGCTTTTTGTGTGTGTGTTTTTCTGGGAACGTTATAATTTATTCATGGCACTGTTTCTGTGGGAAAATAATTTTTGAACTTTTGAAGTACAGTCCATATGTTACAGCAATAAGGAAGAAGTATATTAAAAGAGTGAGTATTTGGAATTATACTGAGTAAGCACACAAAAACGTGGATTGTCAACTTTCTTGAAATCAACAGTATCTTTATATATATACTAGAGGCCTAGTGCACAGAAATTTGTGCACTCGGCGGGGAGGGGGTCCCTCAGCCTGGCCTGTGCCCTTTCGCAGTCTGGGACCCCTCAGGGGATGACCACCGGCTGACTTAGGCCTGCTTCATGGGGGATTGGGCCTAAGCTGGCAATCAGACATCCCTCTGGCAGCCCGGCAGCCCTCAGGGGATGTCCACTTGCCAGCAGGGAGCAGACCTTAGCACTGCTGAGGAGGCAGGAGGGGCTCCCACCACCACTGCTGTACTAGCAGCCATCAGCCTGGCTTGTGGCTGAGCAGAGCTCCTCCCTGTGAGAGTGCATTGACCACCTCCATTGAGCGTCTGCCCCCTGGTAGTCAGTGTGTGTCATAGTGAGTAGTCATTCCCAGGCTTTCTGCTGTTAGGGTCAGTTTGCATATTACGCTTTTACTATATATGATAGAGGCCTGGTGCACGGGTGGGGGCCAGCTGGTTTGCCCTGAAAGGTGACCCACATCAGGGTGGGGGTCCCGTTTGGGTGCCTGGCCAGCCTGGATGAGGGGCTGATGGCTGTTTGCA